>NC_061532.1:8795000-8975000 GCF_022379125.1 Scophthalmus maximus
TCTGAATATGATATTCTGAAAATATCTTTTGTGCACCTCCCGATATTGGTAGCTGCTGATGCATTTTAAACATCCAGATTTCAACATGTAGTTTTAATAAATCAAATCGAATCTAAATAAAGTGAGCCGCACTGAAACTGACTGATCTTTGGTTTCCAACAGGTCAGGTCCAGGTAGAAGGATTGCCGGTCAAAGTTCAGCTTCTGGACACTGCTGGACAGGTAAGACTAGTTTGTTTGTATTCGCGTGAAGAAATTGTCTCGCCAAATACCACCATGTTATTGATTTACAGGCTGTTTTAAAGAATTCAATTTTCAGATTGGATTTGCGGACTTGAGTTTCTTTTATCTAGTGACTGATCATTTTATCTGTTAGACATGCATAGTGTCCAATCCCCATTTGATAGTTCAATACATTGTTTGTTTAATGTTACGAGAGAAGAACTATGAAGGTGTAAATCCTTGCTCAATCCAAAATGTGACTCAGTAACTAGATTTCACCATACATTTCAATTGATGATCTTTTCCTGACGCTTTACTGAGTCAGCGACTTTCGCTCTTGTCTTGATCATGTCTCTTCCTGGTTTAATTGGCACTAAACTCTTATTTTCTGCCTCTATGTTCCCTTCAGGAGGAGTTTGATGAGTTCAGGGCTCTATCCTATGCCCACACGGACGTCTTCCTCCTGTGCTTCAGCATGGTCAACCCCACCTCGTTTCACAACATCACCAAGAAATGGGTTCCAGTGATCCGGGCTCACAACCCGTCCGCGCCCATCATCCTTGTTGGGACCCAGTCGGACCTTTTGCTGGACGTGAACGTCCTCATCAACCTGGACAGATCTAATGTCAAGCCAGTTCTGAGCCCCCGGGCCCGGAGCATGGCGGAGAAGATCAGGGCCACGGACTACATTGAGTGTTCGTCGCTCACGCAAAAGAACTTGAAGGAGGCATTTGATGCCGCCATCTTCGCCGCCATTAAAAACAAAACTCGCAAGACCAAGAAGAGGAGGTTTTCTGACAGGCGCACCAAAGCTTTCTCCAGGTGCAGCTGGAAGAAGTTCTTCTGCTTCATCTGAACTCTTGTTGACTGTTAACCCTGTGGGTTGGAGAAAAAAATTAACTTATTGAAGTTTTTCACTTTCACTTGATGTTACAGGTCCTGCTTGTGGTAGTTTAGCATCTTTCCCTTGTAAAGTATTTTGCTTATTTTACTGTGGGATGCCAAATGGTGCAGAAGAAACAAGGCATGGGCAAAGGCATGGGCAAAGTGAGCGTTGGAAACAAACATCGGCAGAGACGGCAGAGAGGATTCTGGGTCGTTCTCAGCCAGGGTCTTATTTTACACTCCATCAGATAGACTTCCGGACATTATATTCAAATGAATCACTGTTCCATATTAAGAAAAAAGTGTGTGTATGCTTTCACGTGTATGCCTCACTCGTGAGGCGTTAAAGAGAAAAGTACAATGAATTGAGACTTGAAATGAAGTGGATACATCAATTAAACTCTCTGAACTCACTGACACGTGAGAAAAGCCTGACCATTATGTAAATGCCATGAATTTGCATGGTGAGCTTCGCTGCCCAACTGCAGCCATTTAATGTAAGTGAGCGACAAAACAGAAAGTGTCACGGCTGTGTGTGCACGGATGGGCGTCAGCCATCCCTCTGTTGTATTCTTGCTGTCTGGTTGCACCAGCTTATTTATATGCAGGAGCTGCAAGTTCAGGTTGCAGTGCGAGGTGCCACATTCTTACCTGTGTGTGAAAGCTTCCCTGGCTGGTGTTGACTGGGCAATTTCTGACCCTTGTGTTAATCAACTATCATATCAATCCTATCAACCCCTAATATATGTTTCTGTTGGAATTGTATCAAGTCTTGAGATTCATGAAAAAGAAGCACAGCATTGGGATTTGTTTGTGGCAAATGTATTTCCTTTGTTCGAGTCCTCCGATTGGCACAGGAACTCATTTGAAAACTCCTCTTGTCTGATGTGAGAGCTGGCGTGGGAGCAGTAACCTGCGGCTTTTTGTTCCCGTCGCTCATCAATCTGCATCTGTAAAAGCAAGCACCGCAGGAGTCTTGACTTCCACCCTGCAGGACCCCCCACCACCTCCACCTCAATCAGCCTGGCTTTTTTAAATGCCCCTCTTTGTTTGTATGCTCAATACACTCCTTATCCCCTGAATAACCCAGTGTGTACAGAGTTAGAGGACGCTAAACAGCCTCTGTTTGAGTGTAAGTGTAGGTCATGCACTTTTTATTATCTGTGACAACTGTACAAAACAAAAACATGTATTGCAATCCATTGTAACGATGTCTGGTGGATATACAAGTGTATATATGTGACAATGCTTTTATTATGCTTCTTGTGGAAGTCAGTTAAATGTATATTATATTCTGTTTGTTAAAACAGTTAACTTGTCATGTTTATGAAATAATCATTAAGACATGGATTTTAAATGGATTTGTCTATGCCATAAACTCTATTGGTTACATTTTGTGTCACTCTCCGTCTCCCTCTCTAACCCGTTTGTCTTTTCTTTTTTACATGTCCAAGTGATGTGATGCAAATAAATGAAGTGCAAATCATAGCTTCTATTGTTATGTATATTTTTAGAACAGCGTTTTTGCAGTGCTGGCCACTGTGCAATTCACAGTCATAATCACATCGCATCTGATAGTAGCAGCTACTTTGCATTCAGGGAAGAGTTTCTGTGAAGGGACACCGAAACTTTTGAAAGAAGCAACAAGCACTGTTCTCCACAGGGAGTGTGAATAATCCCCATCGCCACTCCGGGTACTTTTCCTCAACCGGCTCCCAGTGCAAAGATATGATAAGTGAGCCCAGGCCTCCAGCTGTGCCGTGGGTCGACCAATTCTAATGCAATCCACATGACTGCTGATTGGGTCTGGCAGTGCCACACTGTGACTGATTGCAGTGACTGGTTGTGTCCTTTTTCGAAAGAGGGCTAAAAGAGACAGTCAGAAGAGGGTGATTGAGTCCGATTCACTGGTTGAGAGGAAACAGCTGCATTGTGCTGGTTTCTGGGGACTTAATCTGAGTTCGACTAAGTGGGAGAAACAGGAATGTGGACAGAGGATTCTCTCTGGTGAACTGGGGTGAATACCACAGGGAGACACATTTAAACAGAGCATTGCATAGATCAATTGTGGACCTGGCAGCTCTGTGGTGCATTTGTTCTGGGCAGAGTGGATGAGTCACAGATGAGCGAGAAGTTTAAAAAAAACAACTCCCCAATACATCAGCAATCTGTTTGCCATTAGTCAATGTGCTGTCCATCACGCTGCCATGTGTCACGGTGCTGTTTGAACGGCTGTTATCAATGGTTCAAAGCGGGACGTCCTGCGTCTCAGCCTAACGACCTTGTATGGAGGGGGGTCACAGAAAGGAGCCGGTGTTTTGTCATCCGACACCACTGACACACGTGGACTCATGGTGAACTTTGATTTGACTCTGAGGAAGCAGTGGCTACCAGTCATGAATGTTTTGAAAGAGTTGATCCACCATCATTCTAATAGAGAGGAATATCAAAGGTGGGCAAGAATTTAAAGCTGCTCTAGTCAATATTTTTAAAATGTATTCTTAACTATGGATAAAATGAGAATGTGTAATGTGAAAGAGGTCACAGAGAGTTATCACCTGACCCAGTTCCAGGCTGGGTCCTCATCTTTTAGCTAATTGTTTTGGTTTTGATTTCCAGACACAGATGCCACCTTGTTGCTTCAACTATTACTATTTTAGGATACCCAGGCCACCTTCCCTTTGACCTCCAAATAAAGTTGTGTAGATAGTCCAGCGAAACTTTCGGGTTTTTTACAACCAGTCTGATTGAACATAATTTCTTGCAGTGTTTCAATTGATTTTTGATAGAGATTATGTGCAGAATTGACAAAAATAAGACAAGGGTCATAATATTTTTTTTTAAATATCAAAGGAAGTCAAGGAAACACTTGTGAAATGTTTTTAACTTTTAGTTTTATTCTACTGGCTTTGCTTTGCACCATGTGTGTGTGGGTGTGTGTGTGTTTGTGTGTGTCTTTTGACAAAAGGTACAGGATGCTGTTTTGTGCGGGCAGATGAAGGTCAGGAGTACTATGGTTATTAACATCTTGAAAGGAAGCAGCCCAGGGTCAAGGCAGGCCGTGGCTACTTTGACAAACACACTTGGATGTCATATCATATTTATGACTCTTTTTCACTGAAACAGTTTTCCACTCTTTCTTTCAGACGCAAAGCGCAGATGCTTTGCAAAGTTCGTCACTTCATTACAACAACAAAAAAAAAATATATAAAAAACCTGTATGTAATTCATGTGGTTACACACTCACACGATGCAAACACACACTCTCACAGGCTATGCAGTCACATTACACTCATTGAGCAATCGCGACGGCCACGTCGGACAGGTTTTAGGTTCCCATGAGTTCAATGAATTGTTTTTTCTTGTTTCTTCTCCTACTGCTCCTCCTCTCCTTCTCTTCTCATGGTTAGTCACCTATTATTTTTCTCATCTCCACACTGAAGGCTGGTCCTCCTCCCAGGATGCCCTGCGTTTAGCGATTGTGTCAGGAGAGAAGTCAACCTGCTCTTCCTCTGGCTCTGGGCCAGTTTCACTCTTGTTGGGTTTCACTGTAGTCGAAGATTGGCAAGGAGCCCTGGGAATCAGCAGGTGCACCGACAGGTCTGCCTGGATGGGGACAAAGCCTATTGGCTCACTGGAGCTGCTCCTGGGTCACCCACATTGGCAGTTTGAACAGTTATGCTTTAGGGGAGACTTGGCACGGCTCACAGTGTCATTTTCACACATTTATTTGTTGTTGTTATTGTTGTACTTCCACTTTTCCTGTCTGACTGTGTGTGCCGGAGAATCAGTCACAGATGTTTGTGACACTATGATTGAGTGGCATATAAAAAATAAAATAAGGTTGAAGGCAGAAATAACTAAACCTGAAAAATTGTGCTCATTTTGTCATCGACACGATAGTAAATTCATATTTTACCAAACACATTATTGTTTTTTGCATTATGGATACTACTTCCCAAGTAATTGATATATATGTATGTATATATATATATATATATATAGAAAGAGAAAGAGAAAGAGAGAGAGAGAGAGAGCGAGAGAGCTAATTTGCATAACAAAAGCCAAACTCTCACTCACATTAACTGGACAAGTCTGTTGAGTGAAAAAAAAACAAAAACCTCCATTATTTTATCAAAACATAAACTGTCAGTTTCGGTGTCGGGCACAGCCAATGAGAAACGTCCCAGTTCCTGTGACTGTGCCTGGAGGCAGCAACAATTATTTCTGTCCCCACACTGCTGTTGTTCGCCTTCATGAGTCTGCCGGGCTCGTCATTCATGCCGTTGAGTAATACACGGTGGAGGCTGATATGCAAACAGCCTCCGACACTTTGCAGACAAAGTCGACATCAGCGGATGATTGCAGGCCTTTGCCCTCTTTTGATTAGAAGACCCAGCGGTGTCATATCTAAGGGCTTGGAATACATTCGTAGCATTATCAGATGCAGTTCTAATATACAGTGCGTTGTCAGTTTTAGCCTTTAATCTTTATCTGCAGTCATCAAGGGTCAAAGTGACTCCACAGTGACCGTCAGGGAGCACACATGATCAAAGACGCGCAGAGCTGTGAGTACATGCAGCTTCTGAGATGAGGCAGCCGAAGAGCGCGCTGAGCACTCAGGGAATGATTGGTGCATTAGCACTTCAATCAGGCCTCACTTCAGGTCCCATTATGGCCCGCAGACGTGCTGGACATCTGTGACCTCTCCACAGCCCCGCAGGACACACAGGACACTGAAGCTGTGAGAAGGAGCAGCGCAATCCACGAAGACACCAACGCGTAATGTAAGGCAGTTAATATGCGCTTTCCCTGAATTCACGGTCACGCAGACTTGATTACAGTAAAGGGATTTGCGGCGAAAGCACAACAAAGAACGCACACAATAAAACAACCAATGCCGCTGCAACACTATGCAGCACCAACCTGCAATGCTTATAGAATATACACATGATATATAACCTAAGACAACAATTTGATATACCTTTAGTGATCCCCCGATTAGGAAATTCTAATTTGACACACAAGCATAAATGAGTGACAGCACGAGGGTAAATTAAATAAGATGTACAGTGTATACTGTATGTGTATACAATACACAGATGCCATGGAATCCGTACCAAAGAAAGCAGTATGCATGACTAGAGAGGACATGTGTGTTTAATTTTTCCTATTATTTATATTGGGAAATCCTCATTTTATCATTTTGTTTGATGTTCGATGCTATTGTGCTCATCCCCCCGTATGTCCATTTTTTCTTCAGTGATGAAAACGGCCACATTGTCTAACTGAAGTCTCAGAGTGACAGTTTACTCACTAAGGTGTCTCAATCTTATCAGCACACTGTCCTCTCTACGGGACACATCTGCCAACGTATTGTCTTGAAGATCACCGTCAAACAAACTGTATTATCTGACTAGAACAGAGAGCAGGAGTGATCGGACGTCCGATCGTAACACCTTCTCTCTGATTTGAATTAAAAGAACCAATGGCTTTCTGTCCTGAATGGTTTGGTTGGGGGGGGGGTCATCATTATCAAGTGTGAGATACACGTTGGTTGTGGATTAAAACCACCAAAAAGGTATCTTTGCTTTTGTAACAAAAAGTTTATTTTCCAAATCAACTCCTCTGTGACTGTGATAGTGTTAGTGATTTCTGGCTGTTTCAGATCTACCCAGAACAGAATCAGGGATTGCTTGCAGCAATTTAGTTGCAATAATGAGAAACACAAAATTACAAAAATTACAAAGAAAGATTCAGTATTACATTTAAAGGTATAAAGTTTAACTTTTAATTGTACTGCTGATCTTTCCAATTTTTTACATTATCATTCTACCAAATAGGTCTATATTGTAATGTTATCAGAAACAGAAATCAGAATGTCCTTTATTGGCCAAGTATGTGAACACGCGGAAGAAATTTAACTCGGAAATGGACATTCAGCAAGGGACAAGGACAAACAACAACAACTGAACAAACAGGTCAAAGAATGGATGAAATAAATAATATTTGATAAACTGAATATATCAAATATAATGCTGTAATACGGACAGGGGATAGGCGGATATGTACATTGCAGGGTTTATGTTGACAATTATTACAGAATGCAGGATATATATATATATATATATATATATATATATATATATATATATATATAAATGAATGACTTTGTTTTGGTTTCATACTGTTTATCAAGCTGCATCTTAACCTGTAGCTTGGCTGCAGTGGAGAAGTCGAGATGGGCCGAGGGCCGCTTAAATACGATTGTGCGTGTTTGTTTTGGAAGGTGACAGTTAACCATGTTTTGGAGGGTATACGACGTCTTTTCAATAAAAGCGTCATTTGCATGCGGAAAGGGTGGGATTTGATTTTGGAGGTGAGTCTGTACCTTGGGTGTGTCCACGTCTGGGAATCAAGGGGGGGAAGTGTTCTCACAGTGGCACTGAGGGATGAGGAGCGGAGGGAGGCGGTGGGAGTGTTGTGACATCCGTGCAACAGGCATGGTGGCAGTGAGGCAAGCGGGGGCATGGTGCAAGTCAGCACAACCCCTTGTCATCCCATGTAGCTTCTGCTGCACGCATGTGGATGTGCAAATGTGCACTCAAGGTGTCGATACACACACATACTGTGCAAACACCGATCATATAACCGCTAGACATACACACAGGTTACCCAAAAACCCAGACAGGCAGAAACTATGACTGTTTGCCAACACGTGATGTAGTCTAATGGGTTAATGCCAGTGGATATGGTTTGTTTCGCTCAACTTTATGAGAGAGCAACACGTTTCTGCCTGGACTTGTTCAGCAGAGAGTGACTGGCTGCTGTCCGGTTACTCACAAGCACAGTAAGCCGGCTTAGTCAAGCTGATTGTGTCACCACCTCTGTGGTTGAGGCTCGTATTTTTCCTCGGTGTTAAAAACAATGAGCGGATACCAAGAGGAAATCAGCAGTATAGTCACTCAGGAGCTGCTTCAATGTATATGAATTTCTCCACATTTATTATCATATCACATGACTTGGCCTTTCATTGTGTTTGTTTCATCACTGTTTTTGTAATTTATGTGAAGTGTCTGCTGAAAGATGGATGTTTCCATTTCTATATGGAATATGTAAAAATGCTTAAATGTTTTTTACACTTAAAATGATTATCATTGCTATCAACAAAATGTACTTAATGTGACCAAAGTAAAAGTTGTCATTATGCTTCTTTGAGGTCAGGTAAGATTATTTGCATCGATAAATAAGTGGCAGCAACATTTATGTTGTATTAACTTTTAGTTCGGTGAGCATATTTCCACCTGTTTTTTTAATTCTGATCAACTAGAAATGACTGTCTGTAGATTGAGTTTCAGTAGAACCAACAAAAAAACAGTTTCTATTAAACTATTTCTACACCACTGTTGGATTTTAATACACTCTTTGAAATTAAATCAATACTATAAGATAAGATTTTGTTCACTGGCCAATTCATCAAACTTTAGAATTTTGTATATTTTCTAAGATATAGGCGTTATGTAAATGTAGTCCAGTGAAAAGTTGAAAATTTTCTCTGATATGTAGCGGTCTAAAGTAGCATTAAATGAAAAATATTCCAGTAAATTACTTGTATATGGCGCTTACAGTTCGGTGTATTGAAAAACGTTCCGTCACTGGTGTGTCATGAATCCATGATGTAACTGAAACTTGCCGTGGGGCTTCCTCCGGGTCGGGATCATGAGTCAACCTCATCCTGCAAGATGCATGTACATTTTTACATGTTCACATTCTTATACACTTTTTCTTAAACACTCATATTTCATTTTCAGTGTAATAATTTTCTAATCCTCTCTCACTCATCCTGTTCATCGTCTGTTCTATGTGACGTCATTTCACGTGTAATTGGTATGTGGTAACCATGGGGGTTTACAGTATCTGAACAAGTGACATAGCTTCTTTAAAATGTGTATCTCTGCAAGATTAGATTACAGGGCAGGCATACTTATCATTGACAGGAGTAGTACCTGCACATACCTATCTATTATCAGACATGTAGGAAACAGCACCGTCATTACGACAGCAGCCTTATAGTAGTGGGAGTTATTGTTGTAGGGATGATTCACAATTTGAACAAACATAAAATTAAGAATGAACTGGAAAACCCTTAAATGACATCACCAGAGACATAACAGTTGATGGGTTTGTTTTTGGTTTGCTTTTTTTAGTGATTAATTATACAAAATAGTCTCCAAAGTCACATTTATTTATTAATGGTCCTTTTTCAATAGACTTCTTTTAAAGTTTTATACAAAGAACCTTAATTCACTGTGGCACCACTGAAAGTGAAGGAAGTGAGTCGCTGTCAACATTATACTCAGTGTATTATTGATACGGGAGTGGGAATAATGCAGTATAATGAGGACACACACACACACACACACACACACACACACACACACACACACACACACACAGTAGAGAGACAATCAAATCCAATAATTACAGGCCAACAAAAGCATTTGCCTCAAATCTGGCCAGAAGATTTTAACATGGCACTTTACAACTGCCTTCATACGCACACACGCACACACACACACGACCATGTCCATACAGACAATGGCTCGGCCCTTTTCTTTAGACGCGACCAGAGAAAACGGATGGTGTGTGTTTGCAGGTGGCTCCCTGCTGTCAGCTCCCCTGACAGACCTGTAGAGCAGGCTCACGGCTCTCTTATCTGCTGCCAGCTGGTCTGACGAGAAGTTTGTCTCGCTTACCTCACATCGACCAGGTGACGCTCCAAGGGCGTGGCCTGGGAGGGCATTTTCCATTTGTTCAATTGTACTCTTTGGAAAAAGCAATCTGCATTTAAACTGATTGTCAAATTGGGAAAACTCAGAAGGAGGGAGCTCGACTGTCGCCAAAGACAGGGACATCAATTTATAGTCATTCAAAGTTTCACTGAGCAGCAGCAGTAGCAGGCGGCTCTTTGGATTAGGTGATAAAAGCCTCGGCAAATACATTCTGACAGCCTCGCTGCCGAGGTCCAACATTGTCAGAGGACAGAAGAAAGCTGGACTTTCCTCCCCAGGAGGGAAACAAGTTTCTGAGCAAATAAGAGCAAGTCCCTTGCCCGGAAGAAACAAAAAACAATTTATCAACGTGGTTCCAGAAGTCAAAAGCAGAACAATGTCCCTGTCTTTAGTTCTGGGGTTGATTGATTAGTCTTTGAACATATATTGATGTGTGAGGACCAAACAATTTATCTTCCTACAGCCAAAGCCCCTCGCTGTCACTAAAGAGAACGATCTAAAAAGAGAAGATGGAAGATTTAAAATGACACATAGTTTTATATCTTAGATATTAAGATATTATTTTTCCGCAATGAGCTTTAGAGCAGCTACAGTACAGTCAGTCGGTGGATCACGTTACTCAAACGGTTCCACAGAGCCTGATAAATGCTCCTTTGTGCCAAGACCGGTTTTGCAATGCCACCCAGTAGACACAGGATTATCCTCCAAACTGTAGCTCAGTCTTATGGGTTCTTCTGTTGTCACTAAAGTGAACACAATCTAGTTTCGTGTGGAGGAGGATGAGCACTGTTGAACTTGATGAAGAGATTCTTTTTTTCCCCCCCTGCAAATTTGCACATCTGTTAATGTCGTTGTGTTGTGTGTCGGTTCGTGAAAATCAATGTCTGCTTTTATGATTACTTTTTTACAGTCACATTTTCCTATTTTAATGATTCATTGTCTTGAATGTACTTCATCTAGACACTCTTTCTCTATGGTCTGATGCATTGGTTTAGACAGAAAGGTGATCGGGTGCACTTTGAGCATAGGGGAGAGGAAGAATACGGTTCTGCAGTTAGAGTCCCCGAGGTGAGCAGTAATGACAAGCAGCCACGGGGAAAGTCAACCTCACATTATTGCTTGACCGAAATGTAAAAAATGTATGGCTTTTCTCCACTTACTCTAGTAAAAGAAACGCGTAACTTTGCATGACAGGCCGAGCAAACCCTTCAAGGGAGAAAATGTCTATGTGGGGAAGGTGTAGGTGTCCTACAGGAAGAAGAACTTCCACTGTATGTATGTACATGCACATCCTGCGAGAGAGAATGAGGTGACGGGTAAAACTCCCTCTGATGTTAACATTGAGGCAGAGAGGGATTTTTCTTTTCTTTTTTTTGAGATTCAAATCCAAACTGACATCAAGTTGCAACTGCCTGTATGGACCAGTAGGCAGAGACTAGGGTAAACAAACATGCTGCAAACAACACCATGACACTTTCTTCCCTCAGTGCTCGTCGGCCATGAACCCAATACACAAGAATAACAGCATAAAGACAAAACACTGCATAAAATTAGGCCTATAGCATTATATGAAATGAGTGCAAATGACAAAAACCATTGGCACACTGTTCAAATCTGTAAACTTTATTGGTGTTTTTACATATTTCTGGTTAAATCCACTGTGTTGGACCTGTCCACCAATCAGTGAAGCTCACCAATTAACATCTAATTTGTTTAATCCATAATTTTTAAAAGGTAGAATTCACAATTTTACAGATTTATGTGGCCTACAATTTCTCCTCTAGGAGCACTTTCCAGAAAAAGACAGGAAACTTACAGATATGCAATGAGAAATAGCCTAGCCCTAGAAGAGAGTATGACTGTATTTTCCAAAATACGGGACTACAATGTTTGACACCGTCATGTTTGTTTGTGTAGATTTGTATGTGTGGATTTGTGTGTGTGTGTGTGTGCACTGCAGGTGGTAAAGGGGCAACTCCCCATCTCAGCAGGGCGCTAATCCCTCCTCTCCTACTAAACCACGAGATTCTCACACCCTTAACACCATAAGCTGATTTTACACAGATACCATTAAGATAATGGAGAACTCCACGTCTACTGCACAATGTGAACCAGCAGTAACGAGGACAACAGTTCAGTTTTTCCTGATAAGTGTTTTAAAGTAAAGGACATCATGAACCAAAAAAGGTTAATGTGGCAATTCAACCCTATTATAAACAAGTACGATTAACAGTCTGCTCCAATGACTGTCATTAGTCCACACTGGAAGAAAGTCTTGCAGTGTTACTGCTGGACCAAACCTTCACCCCACCTGTGATTTACACCGAGGGGATGGGGGGGGGGGGTTTCTGCTGGTTTATGAGGCCTATTCTGAGGCCCTGAGGTGTCATTCCTGGTCACTCCCAGGTTTCCCCCTCTGCCTGGTTCCTGGCGATTTCACACCTCCGAGAGGGACCATTATCCCGGCAGAGGGCCACTCTTCACAGCAGCATAATGCTTCGCCCCGTTAAAGTCACACCCCTCTGCCTGGTGTGTCGTCCTGTGGAGCACGGAGTTCACACACGGGTCTGACCAGGAGCTGCAGATGGTCGTCGAGAATTAGAATGGGTGGAAAAAACAAGGCCTGGGTGGGAAACACGGGCTCTGAACTTTGAACTGTAGGCAGTTTGAGACCCATTACACTTTCAGTCCCACTGTTATGAAATAGGGTATAACCGCAAGTCATTTTTGAAAAACGCTTTCTCATCCTGGTGGAAAATACTGAACACACCATCAGTGTAAGTGGTTTACTGTGAAAACTGTTTACACATGTAATTGACTGAGTTCTGCTAAGCTCTTGCTTAGGTGCAATCTAAATCATATTTGACATTGACATTAATTGTGAGTTCAAAAACAAACTTCGTTACATAACATTTCATGGGGGGGGGGGGAGTTGTGCTAGGTCAGTATTTGCATTCTATGAATTCCAATCAGCAGCTAATGTCGATACTGTTATTGTCATTCCTCAGCAACAGCACTTATTTTCCGAAATTCATCCTACACATGCTGCCAGTGTATTTTACGTCTGTGAATTAATCTAGAGTAATATTTCTCTTAGGAAATAAGATTTGGCAACATCTACAGTCAGAAGGAAGGTGACAGATGGTTGAGGTAAACACAGCCAACTGTCATAATGAAATTTAGTATAGTTATGAGGAAGTGAGAATATTTTTGAGGAAGAACATATGGACGTTACCTATAAAGAATATAATAAATGTAATTAATTTCAGCAATTTGCTTATGTTATTAATACTGGACAAACAGAGACTAGGATAAACTGGCCATAAGACAAAAGTTATTTTGTCAGAATTGATACACGTCTCCTTTTTTAATAACTGATAAGTTTGATAGGTTTCCTTCAGTCCCATTAATAGAGTATATGAGCTTGAGTAAGTGTGCTGCTGCCCCCTACTGGGGAAGTAGAGTAAAGTTCACAGACCACAGACCACTGATTGTCATGTTGGCCCTGTCCAGGGTGTTACCTTTCGCTTAATGTTTGCAGGGATTAGCTCCACATAATGATAAGCAGAATAGCTATTGGATAGATTAATCAAACTTATTTTTTATCAAAAGATAGTGTGAAGATGATTGTAATGTATCGAAATTGGCATAGTTATAAAAAGTATCATTGTTAAAATGAATATATTTTTATACAGTGTCGGTTAAAAATACATTAACAAAACAAGAAACATTTAAGTTAAAAAGTTTGGCTCTCTATGTTTAAACAATTTGTTGTAGACCAACAGACTGGTGCTATTTTTGCATAAGGTATTCAAGTGACTATAGAACAAAGTAATAATAATAATGATAAATTTCATTTATAGATACCATGAAGTCATTATGACACAAAAAGGAAACCATTCATGGGAAAATACGCTGATCATCAAAGTAAATTTAAATATACAAAAACTAAATAAATAAGCCTAACACCACTGGAAATAAAATGACTTGAGCCAAGAAATGTTAAAAGCATGCGGTACAACTAGAAACATTGCTGACGTCTGACGTGTGCGTCATCAGCACTTTGAAAGAACTTCCTGACAGCTTCTGTAAACTTTCTCCAGGCAGTTCAGTCGAGGCTTTGAACTCTGAAAGACAAGAAGAGACAGTGGTCATTAGAAACAGGTTACTCTGCGTCTATTAAAAGCCTTAACATTGAAGTAAGTTACGTAAAGCAAGTTTCTGTCCAAGATTTGGGAACACGGGCATTAATCCTCACCTGAAACAACGGCACAACGCTCGACACTGCATTAGGTTCCGAGGGCTCCTTCAACAGTACACAAAGGTAGTAGATGATTTGATGCTGAAATGAAAACCATTAGACATCAATCCACTCATTTTACAAAATGCAAAAACTGCAGAATGAGAAGTATACGGTATACATAGATATGTAAATTTGCACACGGCAGATGTGTCCTTATTCACCATGTAAATTGCTTCATTGATGACTATGTCCTTGATCTTGCTCCTCTCGATGAAAGTGGTGGTCTCGCGGCCAGAGGCGTAGCTGGAGGACAACTGAATGCCCAGGGACCCGATGACGAGCAGGGACTCGTGGTCCACCTTCACAAAGTGGATGTGAAGCATCATGCCGACCAGGGTGATGAGAATGGCACTGGACAGGACAGTGGTGTTCTGCGAGAGGGAGGTATGCATGTAACGTGTGTAATATACAGTGTTTATATATGACATGTTTATACGAATCCCAATATTGCGCTCAAAAAGATCATAAAGAGTATTTCCCAACAGAAAGCACCTTCATGTATGTATGAATGCTATTAGGGATAAATAGCACTGGCAACATGATGAACAACATGGTGCTCTTATACTACAGTAATCTGGGGTGTGCAGAAGAGACAAGTAGAGAGAATACAACGTGAAAGCAGGTTAAACAATAATGATTGATTAAGTTTAGAAAATTCTAAATATTTACAATTGAGCAGCCATTAATACTATGCAGGTTTTTTATGTGAACTCATTATTTGATGATTCATTCAGGAAAGACAAATTAAAACAGGCCATGCCTCTATGCACACTGCTAGTATGGATGGATGGATAGATAGATGATACACTTTATTGATTCCAAACTGGGAACTTTGGATTAACTTAATTGAAAACAGATACGATGAACGTTGCTGTATTTCCGAGTAGTGTTACAGTATTCTGCTAGCTACAGTTGTGTACAGTTAACCTGCTAGATTTGTGTTGTTTATGTGCTTCCTGTTTACCAAATGCTCGTTGATCAGTGAGTAACTGTCACATGTTGCACACTTTGAATGTTCATTCCAGTTTTTGTTATTAATCGTTAATTGAAATCCTATCACACAATTCCCGTTGATGCAAGCACACACACACACACACTCACACGCGCGCCCGCACGCGCATGCGCACACACACAACAGGTAGCGGATCCTCTGAGAACTCTTCATCACAACAAGGCCTGGCTGGTAACTGGAACCAATCTCTGTAGAGGCAAACCCAGAGTTCTGTCAGACTATGTAGTAATGTCAGAAATAGAAAAGTTGTCTTTACCTCCGTGAAGAAGAACACTGCGTACGCTACGAGCCACACGCAGCAGGTGTACACCATCACCTTGCCGATGGACACTTTGGGGGAGCTGACGATGAACTCCCGGCAGAGGCTGGAGTGGCTCTGACAGTCCAGAGATATGGATTTCCCATTAATGTCCGTGAAGGCGTCGTCTCCCATGATGCACGCGACCAAAGGACGGGGAGAGTGAAGAAGACGCGCGAGCGCCGAGTGACGTCCTCCGAGAAAACTAGAGTTAGCACTGAGCTAACACTCGCTAACCGCTGTAAAGGTCAGAGGCATGTGAAGACAGACAGCGGTGCTTTGCTTAGCAACGCTTTACAGCAACGCATGCGTGCACAATCATGACCCTGGCGTGCTCCGGTTAAATACAAAAAAAACCCAGAATAAAACGGCAAAAATCAGCAAGTGTACCGAGCACAAGTACAAGTGCAATGACGCCAAACCACAAAATCAATCTTCGCGTCAGCCGCGCTCGTTTTTTACACCGGAATATTCGGTTTCCAATACGGTGCCATTGGTTAAAATACAGAGAAAGAACAGGTGGCGACTCACTTTTTCCGAAGCAAACAGGAGAATCAAAGATGACTAGCCAATCAGGCAACAAACCATGAAAGATGCAGAACTTGATATTGGTAGATTGTTTTGATATTATGTGCCGTTTCCGTCCGCCCGAGGGAAGTTCGGTGTACGCCGGTTAGAGAATGAAAACAAACCCCTACAGCAGCTGGAAGGTACAAAGCATTGTGGGTAGTCATATTATTTCGCTGTGTCTTTCAAATTAATAAAGTTTTTTAAATTATTTTTCTAACTTTAGAAACCACACGAGGAATGTACGTTAATGTGTGAACTATTAACCGAAGAAGATAGTTTACAAATAGAATAAAATCACTTGTTTTTCCTACGCAACGCATCATTTCCTCCATTACCCAAAATGCATTGCGCATTTTACGACATTTGACCTCTGGATGAAAACAAGCCGATCAGCTGATGCAAAAGCAACAACATCCATAAGGTCTGGGGCACAACAGCCGGGCTAGCTGACGTGTGTTTGTTTGTGTGTGTGTGAGTGAGTGAGTGAGTGAGTGTGTGTGTGTGTGAGTGAGTGTCTGAGTGTGTGTGTGTGTGTGTTTGTGTGTGTGGCAGTCGGCGGTGTGGTGTTAGTGTACGTGTCCGGTTTTAGACTGTGCTGAGGCAGCGTTTCACCTAACGAGCCAGTCGTCGTCCGTCGGGACTGTCTGGAAGCCGCTGCTCGGTCAGTCGACTGGAAGGAAGGTTGCTTGTTTGTCCCCAGGTGTCTCTTTGTGTAGCTAACAGTAGCCAGTGACTGTTTTATTGTTGAGTTTCACAGCCTATGTTTCTTTTTTAAAAGATATTATGACGAGCTAATTTTTAAATAGCAACTTGGCATCGCAGGCTGAGCTGTAGCATTACTAAACAACAACAACAACAACAACAACAACATGAAGTAATCACCTGTCGGGGAAAAAGTGTGTTTGAAAGTGCTGCCTGGCTTCACTACAGACTGAATATCCTCCTTGACAGTAAGCTGGACATTTTGATAGCATATTTTAACAGTATTACACAAAAGGGAATTTGCTCTGTCTAAAATATTTTTACATTTAATCTTGTCATAGATATTTGTTTAACCGTGTCATGACCTTTGTCTTCCACCTGCGCTGCTTTTGCAATCATAGATACTCTTAGTAATACCTGGAAGTCATTGTTTATCCCCTCCTTATAAACACCAAAGGTTTTGTCCTGGCCTGTCAGACTTGAGATGAGTGGCCAAGGGTCAGCTGTAGATAAAGCAATGAACGCGGTCCTGGTCTGTCAGGAGAGCTACGCCTGTGGGGGTTCAGACGAGGCTGCGTTTGAGTGTGACGAATGTGGCAGCCTGCAGTGTGTCCGCTGTGAGCTGGAGCTGCATCGGCAGGAGCGGATGAGGAACCACGACCGGGTTCGCATTCTGCCGGGACACGTTCCCTTCTGCGACTCCTGCAAAGGGGACGGCAGTTGCTCCGGGAGCGGCGGGCGGCTCAGGGCTGTGGTGCGCTGCCAGGGTTGCAAGATCAACCTGTGTTTGGACTGCCAGAAACGAACCCACAGTGGGGTCAACAAGAGGAAGCACCCGCTGACACCTTATCCCCCGGTCAAAGCTCCCCAGGAGAACAGCGGGGATGCTGGGGAGTCAGAGATGGAGGTCCTGAAGGCCAAACTGGAGAAGGCGTGCAGCTTTCTTCTGGTGGACGAGAAGGAGGAGATGCAGGTAAGTGTGTTTGAGGATGTCATTAATCTTTTTGTTCACATTTTGCCTGTGTGATGTTATTGTTATGTGGCTGATCTCGTGTGGATTCTCAGGTGAAGGACGAGGAGGACTTTGTCAGCCGACTGGGCTGCAGACCAGATGAGCTCCTCAAGGTTGTCTCCGTCTTCGGGAACACCGGGGAGGGAAAGTCCCACACCCTGAACCATACATTTTTCCTTGGGAGAGAAGTGTTCAAGACTTCGCCCACTCAGGAATCGTGCACTGTGGGTGTATGGGCTGCTATGGACCCTGTGCACTGGGTTGTAGTCATCGACACAGAGGGACTACTCGGGGCTGGTAAGGGGCGAACAAACGATACATTTCTTTTAATATCATGAAATAAACAGGGGCAACAGGAGGCTGTTTTCCAAAATGAACGGGATTTCATTGCTCTCATTGCATTGGTCACTAGGAGCCAATCAGGGTCAGCGAACCCGGTTGCTACTCAAGATCCTGGCTATATCTGATGTGGTCATCTACAGAACCCATGCTGACCGTCTCCATGACGACCTCTTTAAGTTTCTTGGTGATGCGTCAGATGCCTACTTGAAACATTTCAGCAGGGAGTTGAAGGCGACTACCAACCGCTGTGGTCTGGACGTCCCGTTGTCCACTCTGGGCCCTGCGGTGATCATCTTCCACGAGACCGTCCACACTAAGCTACTAGGATCAGGTACATCTAATAATAATAATAATAATAATTTTTATTATAATAATAATTCAGGATTTGGGCTATGGAATTACATTGTGTTGTACCCCGTCTAGGGGTTGCCGAGGCACAACATGAACGCCCATCTTCCCCAAGTCCCAAGTGCCACAAAGGACAATTTACTAGGTGTTAACTGAAATTTATTCCAAAAAAATAAGGGCAATACTTAAAGCTTCAGGTTGGACAAAGGCCAACACAACAAATCTATCTCAAAACAAATCATCAATTTAACCTATCAGAATATGAATAAAGCAAATAACACTAACTAAACCTGCTGACTCTCAAAACAGGAGAAAACGTGTTCAAAAGAAAAAAGGCCATCCACCTTTACCAACTCTAACAGCACAAGGTTCCAGTATGGAGGATGTGGCTGGTTGGAACTTGAGGAGGCTGAGTGTGCTCCTTTGTGAGACTGGGGCCGACCTCGCCATCTTGACTCTTTATATATCAGGCAGGGGCCAATCAAGGGCAGGATCAGGTGTCATCCTCCAATCACCTCCTTGTCCTCGCACACATGAATTTACATACATTCACTCACACATCATGCTAACATTCAGGCCACAGGAAAGAGTTAACACAACCACACACACACACACACACACACACCAAAAACACAAACACACAACCACGCATAATAACACGTCCGCAGTTGTAACCGTAACAATGAAAATTACCGGAAAGCCATTAGATTGTTCAGTGATGCTCAAGTCGTCCTCCCCTTTGCTCTCTATCTGCGTCTCTCATCTCCAGACAAGCCGTCTGAATCAGCTGACCGTCTGCTTCAGGAGCGTTTCAGGAAGCTGGGTCTGTTCCCAGAAGCTTTCAGCTCCGTCCAGTACCGTGGAACTCGGACCTACAACCCTCCCACAGACTTCGGTTGCTTGCTGCGCAGCCTGGAGCAACAGCTGGATAACAACACCACCCGCTCGCCGCGTTCTGCCAGCGTCATCTACAAGGCTCTGCAGGTGGTGATGTGTTTTTTGTGTGGCCATGTATCTGGACAGCATAAGCGTGTTTACGTTGCCGTTTTTTGGCATTCAGTTAACAACGTAGAGCCAGAATCACAGAAAGTGAGTATTATTGACTCTTACCGTCCCTCCATCTCCTCCTCGCTCCGCTCCTCAGGCACTGAGTGAGCGCTTCAGTGGAGAGATTACAGACGAGCCCATGACCAGTAACTCCTTCTTTCCAGATGAGTACTTCACCTGCTCTAGCATCTGCCTCAGCTGTGGGTATGTGTCTCTTACTCATTTACACCTGTATTTCAGTCACAGAAGGACAGAAATGATCATTCATGAGACAGAAAAACCAAGATGACAGTAAACGTATTACATTGTTTACATGCTCAGATGTTACAGCAGCTTTGCAAAAAATACTACTCATGTATTTTAGTTAGGTGGTTTGTTTTCATGCTGGCCCTCTTAGTTTTTTCTCTGTGATTTAACTGCATTAACTACAACTATACAAATAATAATATCATATTGTGTGATTAATTACCACTGCTGCATTTCATTTTGAATAATAAATGGCACATGATTTCATGATTAGATGATTTCTGGCCTTTGGGTTTGACTTGGTGTGCTCCCACTTTCAGTTCAGGTTGTAAGAGGAGCATGAATCACCTAAAGGAAGGAGCCAACCACGAAGCGAAACATCGCTGCCGCTACTCTGCACAGTACGACAACCGCATCTACACCTGCAAGGCAAGTACACAGCCACAAGTAGACACGCGTGTTGTTGTAAGAAGCCTGCACGATGAGGTTCTGAGTGTCTGTGCTGAACTCCTCAGGCCTGCTATGAGGGAGGGAAGGAGGTAATAGTCGTTCCCAAAACGACGGCCTCGTCTGACTCACCGTGGTTTGGCCTGGCCATCTACGCCTGGTCTGGGTGAGTCCATTAGGAAAATGATTGTGGATGGCTTCCCTGCGAGCATAAAATAATTTAAATAATTCCCTGTTCATTGTGGTAAAAAAAAGAAAAGAAAAAGGGAAAACATGTGGTTCACATTGTTGTAACAAATATATTGCAGTTCAATAATATAGACCATGAGGTGACGTAATCTATCCTTTCATTTGTCTTTGTCTAGGTATGTAATTGAGTGCCCCAACTGTGCAGTGATCTACAGAAGCAGGCAATACTGGTATGGAAACCAGGACCCAGTGGAAACGGTGGTCAGAACAGAGATCCAGCACATCTGGCCCGGGGTAAGGCCGCAGTGGAACAGCCTAAATGAGATTCTGCTTAAACCAATTAAACTAAGTTGGAACTTGAAGGTTTTAAGTCGAATGGGTGTTGTCACATCCATTGTTAGCTACTGTACATTTGCTATTAACTCATGCCAGCTGGTAGTGTGTACATTTTATTCACGTTACCAATATCGATCTGAGCAAACTCAGTCAAAAGGGATGAGTGGAGATGGGTAAATGGCAGGAATATATCCCGCTACATATCAGCCAGTGAGGCGTGCCATATTTATGCTGTTTTTGTTTTTTCTTCTTGCCTTCTTTCCAGTCCGACGGGTTTTTGAAAGACAACAGCAACGCTGCTCAGAGGCTGCTGGACGGAGTGAAGTACATTTCTCAGTCGGTGTCTGAGCTCAGCGTCAAGCCTGCCAAAGCAGTCACCTCCTGGCTCACTGACCAGATTGCTCCCACGTACTGGAAACCCAACTCCCTAATCATGGTACACGACTAAAACTGCACTAAAACTAGAAAAGAAAATAAATCACAGACTCTGAGAGTGCACTGTGTGATTTCCTTATTGTCTGTGATTTAGAAATGCCATAAATGTGCAGAGGAGTTCCAGTCCAACGACACCAAGCACCACTGCCGTTCCTGTGGAGAGGGCTTCTGTGACGCCTGCTCCTCCAAGTCCCGGCCGGTCCCGGAGAGGGGCTGGGGCCTCGCGCCCGTGCGAGTCTGCGATGCGTGTTTCCACAACAGGGGAATCCCAACTGGTATGCAAAGGAATCCCTCTTAATTGTGCGACGTGATGTCAGTTTTCTGGATGTGACGAGCGCGCTGACCTGATGAGTGCTTGTTTTCCTGTTGCAGAGCTGCTGGACGCTGCCTTGGAGGAGGAAGGAGGCACGCTGATCGCCAGGAAGGTCGGAGAGGCTGTTCAGAGCACGTTGGGAGCTGTGGTTGGTGCTATCGACATACCTCTTGGTGAGCATCACACCTGTCTGCACTATTAGGATCAATTCTAATGGAAATCATCTCTCCATCCAGCTGTTCAACTGTGAAATCAGTCTATTAACTCCTGGCATTGTCAAATGTGGTTTTACCTGACTTCTTCAATCAAACAATATTTCCAGCTCTGAATGTAACTTCATGAGCCATGAAAGGAATTTGATAAGATTGTGTTTTCTACCAAGCTTAATGAGTTTCAGTGTAAGACGAATGAAGACTTTACCGTCTTTCTTCCATCGCATCAAGACTATTATACCTATGTAGATTTCAGCGTTGATGCTGAAAAAGAAAAGCACGTCTGTCCTAATGCAAATCTATAATAATAACTGGGTAATTCTGTTTTTTCGCAGAACAAGAAACGATACAGATATTTCTGAAATGTCCCTCCATCACTCCACCACTGGACACCCTGGCTGTTGGCAGTTATATTAACAACCACGTTCCCCTTTTCTCTCGTGTGCAGGCCTGGTGAAGGACGCCGCTCGCCCGGCCTACTGGGTCCCAGATCAGGACATCCACTCCTGCTGCGAGTGCCAGCGAGAGTTCGCCCCACGTCTCTCCATCCACCACTGCCGCGCCTGCGGTCAGGGCGTGTGCGACGACTGCTCCCAGGAGCGACGCTCCGTGCCGTCCCGTGGCTGGGATCACCCCGTGAGGGTCTGCAACAGCTGCAACCAGAGACCTGGGGATCTCTAGCAGGACCGACAGCGGGAGTCAGAGGTCGGTTTAGGATGCCGACTTTTATGAAGACTGGAATTGGCACCGTTTGGACTCTGGGCTAATTTAAAACTTCACTTTATATCCTTGTGGTTTTTAGTGGCTTTTCTTGGCTGACTGCTCTGTTTCAGGTTGGACCCTGTTTATTGTTTTTTTTAATGCTGTCCTCACGTTACTTCAGTCCCTCGATTCTATTTCACTTTAATATGCCTATATTTTACACTGTGAAGAAAACCAGAGTGAGACTTGGAAATCAAGAAGGCAGGAGAAAACAAAGACTCAGAGATGATGAAATTGACTATTGTACAGTATGTTTGCTTACAACTGAATTCCTTTAAACTTTTTTCAAATGTGTAGAGATGCACATAGAACCCTTGCCCCTAAGACAATCCCTCCCAGTGTGATATACTAGTACTGTTAGCACCTTTTGCAGTCTGGGCCTACATCATAAATAAATCATATGATAAAACAAGTACTTACTAATTCCAGGTAAGCACTTTTGAGTCTAAGAATGTTTCTGCAGGAGCCCCGGATGTAACATTCAGGTCCGGCTTTAGAGGAAATAATGGAAAACCCGAACAATGATCAACCACAATAATTTCTGATCCTGGTCCACACATTTTACGTAAAATATACATGTTTACGGGGAAAAAAGGTACATTTAATAGGGACATTTTAAAGGGCCTCTTTCGTTTTTAAAATGTCAATCTGTTCACAAGACAAATCAGACTGCAACGGGATACAAGAAATGGCTTTTATAGAGTGGCTGGCTCACAGTAGCAAAATGGTACAGGAAATATTTCAAACTTTTTTTTGGAGGCTGGCCCCTCAAATGAATCAGAAGAACACTAATCCTTTACTCTGGCTGGGAACTCAGGCTGGGAGGCCACTTGGGAGAGGAGCAAAGTTTGAGATCATACTTGACTTTTATCTTACACATAGGACGTGATCTGTTTCACTGAAGACCTGGGTATTGTGCAGTCTGATTGTGTTCATAGTTATCCTGGATATTATTTTCAGTAAGTGACTGGGGAGAGTTTGATTATGATGTCAACAAATAAACTGAAATTAAAAAGAATTTGACCTGAATAAATTAACCATCTGGTCTCAGAGATGTTCAACGAATACAGATATCACATGGAACAAATCTGTTAATGTAAGCTCATACAGTATGTATTAAACTGCAGAAACTCATCTCGTGAGTCCGTGTGTCATTTGCAGGACAAAAAAACACAATATTGTGTTTAACAATGTACAGTGTTGTTTATTTTTTGACGACAATTTGAAAAAGTTGTGTCAATATAAAGTATGAACACGGTATAATTTTTTTCAAATTCAGATCAGAAACATCCAAATTACAGTCATGTCTTAAGTAAGTACACTTCTTTGAAAGAGGTTACCAGAACGGCAGTAATCGTGTGCTCTTCTACTTCCTTTTGGCACAAACAAGACTGAAAGATAACATTCCCCTGAGACAAACTTTTCTGAGGTCATCTGCCAAAACAAAAGGGTCAGTATAACCTTGTGGCAATGCACTGCATACTGTACACGCCTTTCAGTTTCCCAAGTATAGATTTTTGTATATGAATACAGCATTTGGCAAAAAATTAACTGGATGTCCATGTTTTAAAATTTTTTTTTTTAAGAAATCACCTGTGAGAGGAAGCATTTTCAATGTTTTCATAAAATTTGGCATGCTGCTCTCCTCCCTCCTGGTAGTCGGTGTTGTACGGGAAGTAGTACAGGTCGTGTTTGACGGCCATGAGCAGGCCGGGGAGCCCCCTGCAGCCACCCAGCTGCGAGGAGAAGACCACGCTTGGGATCAGGTCGTTTGCAGTGGGGTGGGGTGATGGGATGGTCCGCAGTAGGTGGCCGTCCTTTAGGCTCCATAACCTTGTGTAGCAATCCTGACCCACTGTGGAGAGAGCGCACAAATCAAACGGCAAAAGTTTTGAAAGTTTTCTAGGACCGATGACGAGTCACACCAGAGAAGAACCATTGAAGCGAATGGAGGCCACTACGTCATTGTTTCCAAACGTCCCCATTTTTGCCCGTCAACACTACAAAGCAGCCCTGGAGTTTTCAAACTGAAACGAGGCAAGCAGCATTTCCAAATTTCTCAGTTTTTAGCACTCAAAAAACTACAAAGTAGTGTGGACGGCAGACGTAAACGTAGCAGCAGTGTTGCATTTTAAAACTAAAACATAGTAATGTGGATGTAGCCTCAGCGGTGGATACATTGACAGATGATGTTTTTTCGTCTCTTACCTGCCAACAAAAGGCCCTCGGGTTCATTGACATGAATAGGAAGGTAGGCATGCTCATTATGGTGCCCTTTATACTCCTGCACTGGTTTCGTCACCCGCACATCCCACAGCTTGATCTGCACATAAATGAAGAAAACAAAGCAATAATAGAATCCATGTGGGTTTACATGTTTATATTTTATTCTGAAGAGTAAATTCAAGCTATTTTCTCATTCTAACTTCTTTACGGGAGAAAGGCTGTAAAGTATTGCTTTGGCTTAAATGCAAAGACAAAACAGCTGATTTGGGGAATGATTACTGTCTGTCATCCTTTACCAAAATTTTAACTTTGATTATAGTTTTAAATACAGAACATAAACAGTGCTGTGTATCATCATAAACACCAAGTTGGTACATGTTATCAACATCCTTCTTGGCCATGAAGTGACCTACGTTATGTAGAACCTAGGGTTTATAGTAGGAATCAAAGTGTATATAAAACAGTTTTTTAACCCTGACCTGGCCCAGCATGTCGGCAGCCAGCAGGTAATTCTCGTCCTGCAGGACACGGACGGATGTGATGGCTGATTCCTGGTGGAAGCGGCTAGCCTTCCAGCTTTGATCCCTGCGGCCGCGCTGCCGCAGGTCGATGCTGAAGATCTCCCCCGATCGACAACCGTTAAACAGCACGGGGACCTGAAGTAAAAAAGGAATGTCTTTTTTTCCCTTTGGTATTCCCCTTCTGCTTGGTGTCGTTCTAATTATATCAAAGATAAATCTACACGAAAAAACAGATTTCCAGTGAGTCAAACATACTTGCATCAGTTTGAAGTAACAAATGACTCACCCTCAGGGCAAACTGCTGGGCCAGGACATCGCTGCCAGCGCTGTACGTCTGTGTCCGTCCCGTCTCTGCATCTTTTATGATCACCCTACGAGACAGGCCTGCCAACACGTGCGAGAACACATGATTATTTTAGATTTAGAACTTTGAAAATTTGTGTAGCTGTCTTCTTATTTGAATCATTTACAATATTTGTCACGATTAGGTTAGGTCTCCAGTGCATGTAGCCTTTTGAGAATTACCAACATATTCTTTTTTTTTAAATAGTTAAACTCTGTTTAACACCCGAAAGCCGCAGCCAATATCCTCCACAGATTCCTGAGACTCTGACTGATTGTAATTATTATTTTTGATTATGAGTAGAAAGACAGATGGTAATATAACTGACCAGTGCTGAAGGTCTTGTCAAACTGTGGGTTGAGACACCAAGCACAAGACCAGGCTGAGGATATCTTAAAGCTACAGAGCATCCCGGGCTGGTCTGAGGAGAGAGAGAGAGAGGGGGGGGGGGAAGAAGTAAAGAGGAGAAATGTTAATGTGGGCTAAACCAAACAGCACCAACATGAAATATAACTGTTCTGATCACCTCCGGTCTGCAAGCTTATGACTACATTACTGATACAGCTGATTGGGAACTCAGTGAGGAGTCGCAGACTTAAACCAAATCGTTGCAAAGTTCCTGCAATCTGCCCTAACATCACTTAGTGGGCTAGTTAGAAAGTTTAAAAATAATAAAAGTGATACACCTGAGAAAATTCTGTGGAATCTAACCTGGGTTGGAGTTGCTGAAGAGGGAAGCAGGAAGCAGACTGACACAGCCGGGAGTGTCTGCCATTCCAACCAGACACAGCCTGACAGTCGGCTCAGTCAAGGGAAATAGAACCAATTACTGAGAAGATACATGTGTGACATCAAACTGCTGTGTGACAATGTCGAATTTATTCCAAGCAAGGTACTTGACAGAAAAGAGAACATTGTGTTGCATCAAATACAGATCCTCTCTTTTGAAACCAAAGCAGCAATTGAGTTTTAGGACACATGGACTGACTGCTTTACTAAAGCTGAAGATGGATACAAGACGTGGGAGTCTGGGTAGTTCACCGAGGCCCAGCAGATCGAATTCACCTGAAACACATTAGCAAGAGCAAACACACATTTTAAAATAATTTCCTTAATAGAAACTGGCAATACTTTTTCTACATATACATCTACGGTACTTAAAGCCTTCAAAGCATCTGTGGCAATTTACTGGGTTTATGTATATATTTCTAAATGTCTAAAACAAATAACATAACACCTATGTGGGAACAACGCAGGTTCATCTGTAGTGAATTATATTTCACCTTGCGATTGGTGAAGTAGAGGTTGTCACACATCTCCACAGACAGAGAGCCACGGCTGCTGCTGCTGAAGTTCATGATGCCGTACTTGCAGCCTCCGTGAGAGACATCGTTGACCGTGAACACTCGCTCACACGCCGAGTCTCCCTGAGCGAAACGAGGAACACAAGGGAGGATTGAGCAAAAGCAAATCCTGGGGCAGTGGCAAGTACATTAAGAAAACAACAACAACATTTGTCTATGTTTGAAGTTACGAATTGGAGGGAGGGGGTTGTGTGTCTGTGCGTGCGCTCTCACCACTATGAGTCTGAAGTTGTCAGTATTGGGGTTGCTGTTGCTGTCAGAGCTCTGGATCTCCACTTTGTGGCGTCTCATTCCACTGACCTTCACCTCGTGGATCAACCTGGAGACACACAGTAACCACATTAACTCAGGCTACCACTGTCAGCAGACAATCCACAGACCCAGAATAACTGACTCACTTCCTTTCAACTATCTGAAAAAGTGAAAACATCCATTTAGAGAAATGTTTGCCCATAGGCTGAATATAAATGATTTAGGTCGCTGTTGCGAATCTAAGTGAAATTAATTCATATAGTTCAAACTGTCAGGCAGCAAAACATTTTGATTATGATTTAGCACGGTATTGTTTCCTATGACCCTTTTGAAACCCACGTCAAAAAGGATTAGTATCATAATTAGTGGCCGGCAATGCTTCGAAAAGAAACCTCGCTCTACACATACAGAAGTGATTAGCATTGAAGTTAGTCTTTGTTTCACTGGGGTTGCTTTTCCGTAATGCATCACAGCTGTGGGCACTGAAACGTATGGGATACAAGGGAACCAGCTCCATGTCCTTGTGTGCACAAGCAAACGGCCATGTGATACAATACCTGCAGTAGGAATTCTCAGGTAACAGGCCGAGGTGTCTTTTCTGCAGGAGCAGTGACGTGTTCAGTCCTGTTCTTGGTGCTTTCTACAAAGAAAAGATTATCTGGATAAGATCATAGGGATGAAAAAACATACAGACCCACACATTTTTAGGACATGGCTCATTCCCAGCTCATGGAGCACAAAGTAAAACATGTCATGACCTGTCTGTAGTAATTTTACAAGATGAAACATTTGCTTCTTCTCAAAAAATAACAGAAGACAGGATATCCTTACTTTTTTTTACTAGAATCGACATTTAACTCTTTTGTGATGCCTTTCACAGAACAGAGCTGTCTCCTCAGTGATTTAAAATCAGTAACCAAGGGAATGATCGACCGGCAGTCCAGCAGTTTCCCCGTGGTGGCCAGAATGACTCAGCTCACTCTAGAAGACTACATAGTTTAATTGGCCTCATCTGAGAGCCATTTATTTTAATGAAAATTACAATTTGGGCATTTCAGTTTTTACATAAATTTCTCCTCTTGAATGTAACACTCGTGCTAAGAAAAACTATGTTTCATGTGTTAGAGAAAGCGAACAGAGAGATGGCGATTATGTCTCCCCCACAGCAGACTCACTTTTCTGGGCTTTTCATCCTCCGCCAGCATCTTGTTTCTCTGTTTCTCCCTTTCTTTCTCTTGCAACTGCTCCCTGGTCAGCGGGTTGCAGTTGTTATGTCCCGGCAACAGACGGAAGTAGCGGTTCTTCTCCGGGTCGAAGTAGAAGCCAGGCAGCTCTGGAGAGAAAACAATCATGCACGTCTCTTCTTTCCCCCCAGATCGCTCTTGACCATTTATATCTAAGTTCAAATACAAGTGTGTTTGCTGTGGCCAGCGTTTGCCAGCGGTGCCTTCACGTGTGGTTGTGTCGCCAGTGCTCACGAGAGTCCACATGAAGCAGCTTTTGTGGTGGATACTCTGACCGCCTACTAACGCGAATACACTTATTTAATACATGTATATGAAATAGTCTCCTTTTTTATAAGGGAGAGGGCTGGTGCAAGGTGCACTGACCTGGGGCAGCACTGCTGGCCTTGGAGGACGAGGAGGAGGATGAGGATGAGGGAGATGAGGAAGAAGAAGAAGAAGAAGAGGCAGACTGGTTGTCACACCCCCTCTGCGATGCTCTGTGTGAAGGCCCAGCGTCACTGTGTCCATACCTGGGAAGTGAGAGGAGGAATCGTGAATCACTGGCGCCACGTACCCTGTCACTAACACGGGCATCGCATCCTTCACCCCCGACGCGTCAACACTAAGATCATCACACCACTGTTCGTCCTGTGTTGATGAATGCCGGTTGTCTCTGTGCCAGCCGCGGCGGTGACCAGCCCCCTGTCGCCGGTGCGGTCGCTGTCCTTCTCGCCAGGTCCACTTCTTCATCTCGGCCGTTCGAGCCCTAGAAGCAGAAGGGTCCTCTCGCCACGCTGTCTCTCATTCGCTTCCCCGGGTGTGGGTGTCTGGAGCTCGGCGGAGGCGGCGTGTTTACGCGTTAGCACAAGTTAGCAAGTTCTTAGCATTAGCACTCTTGATCTAATTGTAGCTACACTTCCCTGGCGACACGTTGAGCTCAAAACCTTTAAAAGGAATACATGTGGAGAGGGTTTCAATAAGTCAATCGATGCGCCTCACGTTAAAGGCTAACACTCTTTATTTATTTCTGAAACTGGAGTAACGTTACAGTTTTAGCACCTCAGCAGCTAACTGCTACATGGAAATCCAGCCATGTTGTCCCGCCTCCGAGTCTCACCCATTGGCCTATGGCTAACACTACTGGCTGACGTAGCGTGCCGTCATTGGTTGTTTTTTCCCAGTGAGCGTATCAGACACGCATCGGAATAATAACATGAACATTATTTTTGTTTCATATTCTCTTGACGAACAATGGGCCCCACAAAATACAATAAAGCACCAGCTCTCTGGATTCTGGATGCTTTTCATTTTGGCGACTCCTGATTTAGGAGTAATCAAAATGAATGGCCTTATTAAAAACTGGTTTAATTATTGTTAAAACTGCAGTCAAATCTACCAAACTCAACCACAACTAGAGAGAAATAACACCCCGATGCAGCTTATCGTGTACGATGTTTGTGCCTTCAAATCGGCTAAATCAAGTGTAATTCACGAGAGTATTATAATCGGAGGACGGTGGACATTGGTTTTGACAGATTCCTCAGAAGCCCCGCCCAGTGTCTTGATGCTGGTGTCGTATTGGCAGGGAGCACAGTCCCCAGGACTGCATTGGCTGTTTGCGTGTTTTTTCACAGGGGTCCCAAACTATACCGAGATTTGGAATATTACGATACAGTCCTGCAGGAAAATGGCGACTGTCATTCATAATCCTCTAAAATCGTAAGTAGTTTTTTTTTTCTTCACATTTCTTGTAGTGACTGCACTGCAACTGATTGGTGGTTGCACATTAGAACAATATAGGGTTACACGCGCGTGCAATTCAGAATCGCAGAAAACCAACACTTTTAGCCGTGTCTGCGAGCGCGCGCGCGCGCGTGTGTGTGTGTGTGTATGGATTATGGGCAGGTACCGTTACTTGTACACCGTGTCGTGTAAATGCTCGTGTAAAAGCATGCACTCAGCTCCGACCCGCGCGTAAAACGCATGCACTCTCGTGGACTTGGCTCCACTTGGACAGAAAAGTTGCCATTGTCCACGTTCTGCTGTATGGACACGGTTGACTCAAAGTTTGCATGCGGGGCTCTTTGTCTGCGCGAGACGGGGCGAATTTGCATCGATAATTTCATGCAATTACTGCCCCAAAAAGCGCTCATTTGGGGGGGGCTAAACGCACCGCGCGGCTCGTGCTGTCAAACAGATGTACACAAAGCACAGCAGATTATTACACGGCGCTGACCTCCTTTCACGCGTGTACAGGAACCGTGCGATGTAAGACCGATTTAAGGGGCGTTAAGTTTCCCGTGAGTTGTTTAAAACTGATGCATTGTCACGGCGCTGCATCTTGATGGGGAGCGCACTAACAGTTGAGGGTTTGTAGGAGCATCTTCCACAGAGCTGCCTGCATCCATATTATATCTTTCATATGCAAAAATGGTAAAATATATTTTTTAAAAACTTATTACATTCGACTTTATTAATGGGCTATGAAAGTAATTCATGAGTATAGATGTATTTGTAACTTTGAGCTCAGTTTCTTTACCAAATGCATGTCTAGCTCCTTGCTGGCTGACAGCAGATGTTTACCTCTGATCATGTTGAATCTACAGATGATTTGGACTTTTTCCTTTTTTCCTTTTTTTTTTTTACAAAGAAGTAAAGGTTGTGGGTGATTGAGGCATATGCTGGGCAGTTTAGTAAGAATGTGTCATTATCCACCACCTCTTTTGGAAATATTGTCCAGCTGATTGTTGGAGGTCATGAAAATATTTATTAAGCTGCAGTGTTCTACCAAACCAGATTAGGCTGGAGAGACTCTAGGTATATGTGTGTTTGTTTTTGTGTGTCTGCATGTAGCAGCAGATTAGGAGTGTCCCAGTATTTTCCTGCGGGTCCATCTGTTGACAGAGAGGTAAAGAAAGACAGTCTGATGATGCAGGGCCAGGGGGAGAGAGGGAGGGGGCCCCATCTGCCATTCATATATGGCAGGACTTCCCCCTCCCATCTCATCCAATATCTGCAGAAAAGGGAAAACAGTGTGTGCATGTGTGACTTCACCCTCCAAAACAGACATACACACATAAGCTCATGTTACAATAATATGAGAAAATCCATCCAAAACTATGTGAAATGATCGTGTTGGAGTGTACAAGGCAATATCAAGTAACGTATGAGTTACTACCATGGGAAATTATGTAGTGGTCTACTTTCCAAGCAGCGCAGTAGTGTGAGTTCACTGTCTGGTTGAAACAATGGGGCGTACTTGTCATCTGTCCTCAGGATGTGGCCGGTAAATCATGTGCACTCAATAAGGACATGGTAGTGATCTAGCCCTCTTCTCCTGCCAGTGCTCAGCTCTGAAAGATGTATTGCAACCATCAGCAGCTGGCAGTAAATATATCTGGCTCTCTAGACTCATTCAGTCATGTTTAACCTTGCATATTTACTTGATTTATTTAAACTCTCATTATTGCTCACTTGATTAAATGTAGGAGACTCGTGTGGGATGGGACTTAATGAAGAGCTGACGTGAGAAGTATTCAAGTGAGCAGCAAAATTCATATGCAGAGATGTATATTTTTATGTACATATTATGTGTCCTTTTAGCTTGTTCCTCGACCAATAGGTTTGGATTCACAGTGAGCCAAACCCATGGTTTGACTGTGTTTCCAAAAGGATTGAAATGATGATGGGTCTGATACTTGATAGACATGGGAGGATAGTCAGTGTGTTGGGGACTGTGTGTTTTATTGTGTATATTTGTTACATGCATGGGCGGTTGTGCAACCGTGCGCCCCTCCCCCAATTTGCGTGAGAGGGAGCGTGAGTGAGTGATGGAGGTTGGGGTGTGTGTCTGTGTGGGGTGGGGTGGGGGTGCCTGACTGGGTGAATTTACTGCATACATTTATACTACACCCTCAGCACAGGGCGAACCCTGGCCTTTGTCTATCTGAGGGAATGGGAATGTTCGGGAATGGTTTCCAGGCATGGGGAATTAAATGTCCGGGAATGTGTTTTTTGTAGAAAGCATGCAGACACGTTTCTTCCGTCAAGTTTTTTTTTGTATGTGTGAGAGGTTAACTGTGACTCTATGTTATTCTTCAAATCTGCATTAGTAATCTTGTGCTTTGGACACACATCTTCTCCTATTTCCTCCGGTTACTCCATGCTTAGTTGAAATTAGTTATCGTTCAGCCCACGTCTCCAGCTCCCAATCCTACACCTCACCCGCCTCAGTGTCTCTGCCCCCTCCACCCACCCCCACAGTAAAACAACAGCAGCATCTGAATCAGGGTTTCCCCTCTGTAACACCCTTTCCTCTGTAGCTGCTTGCTCTACCTCTCCCCTTTCCCCCCTCTCTGACTGCACCCTGCACCTTTCCCTTTTATTCTCTTTGTGTGTGTGTTTGCACATGGACAAGCGTGTGCGCGTGTGTGAGAGTGCGCTTGTGCACAGGCCTACACACATCCGCTCGTTGGAGAGAAAATGAGTGTGACAGGGTTTGAAAGGGAACACGTGTGCCCCGGGACAGAACAGACCCCTCCTCTTCCCTCCCCCTCTGCCTCCTTGGCCCCTCCTCTTCCCCTGTGTCTCCCTCCTCTTGTGATTTACCCAGTGTTTTGCCTACTAAATGTCACAAAGTTGCTTATCATTGCCCATATGCTGTCGCCCTGTACCCTGCACTATCTAGGCCTCTTACTAATTCCTAGCCCAAACTGGACTTCATCTCCTCTCACTACCTTGTGCCCAGTTTGTGATAAAAACCCATCTGTTGCCTGACTCTATTGGCCGTGTCTAAAATGTCCTGGTGGGCAGATCTGCTAGCTTTATTACAAAGATGTGTCTGTGTAAAGTAATACACGTCAGTTTGAGTGGGTACCTGGTACATCTGGCACAGGAGCTCAAAAGACGGCCAGAGCTGCGGTTCAGCCTTCCATTCTTATCTTGCTGCACCTATCAGAATCCTTTGATACAGTGAATCACAGCGTACTGCTATTGATTCTCACCAATATGGGCATCTCAGGCAAAGCATGTTCTAGATTTGAATTCTATCTTACTGGACATTCCTTCAATGTGTCATGGTGTGGACAGACAGCCTTAACCCACCCCCTCCCCACAGAGGTGCCCCCAAGGCTCGGTGCTAGGGCCCCTCCTCTTTGCAATATACACCACTTCTTTAGGCCCAGGTATCCACTTGGATGGCTTCTCGTACCACTACTATTAAGTTGACTCTCCACTATACCTGTCTTTCTCGCCAGATGAACCTATAGTCTCAAAACTCTGCTATGTCTCTTGACATATTCACATGGATTAGGGATTTCCTCTTTTCCGTCACCAGCATGCTCTGCCCTTACTGCTGTCACCTAGCAACAGAGCTACATGGACCCACGGTTCCAAAGTGCGTCAACGGCGGGCAATGAATTCTGGGATAAACCTATGAGCAGATCCTTGGTACAGGGCATAGTTATCACTTGTCTGACTCCTTGCAATACCCTTCTGGTGAGTCTCCTTTCATGTGAAGTGAAACCTTTACAGATGTTAAAAAGTGCCATTGAACATCTGGTATTCAATCAGCCTAAAAGGCCACATGTCACTCTGCTGCTCATCAACCTTCACTGGCTACCCATTAGACCCTGAATCAAATTCAACACACCTTCTGGGTCTGCACCCATCTACTGAAACTTGATCATACAGTGTTATGGTCCTTCAGGGCCACCCGTGCCTCCAAAGAATGTCGTCTGGCATTTCCATCCCTGCGATTACAGTCCAGATTGTTCTCATTCTGGTTCCCCAATCAGGGCAGGACCGTCCCTCTCTATCTTGAAGAACCACTCGAAGACACATCTGTACCGAAAGTACCTCCTCATTTAACACCCTAATAGCAATTTTAGTGCACTCCCTTACCTGATATCCCACACTTTGTCCTATTGAACAGATTTAGCACTTGTTACTTACTTCAAGGTCTCATACTGTACTGAAGCTTAGTGTTGTCCCGCAGTTGTAAGTCTCTTTGGTTAAAAGCATCTGCCAAATGAATCATTCATGGGCACCTGGATGAGGGTAGAAGCTTTTGATGTTCAAACAGAAAACAAAGGGGGGGTTGAAATGCAGAGAGGCTCCTGCTCTTGTCTCCTCTCCTCTCCATCTCCATGAGCTTTTACCTAGAAACATTGACCTGTAAACAATTAGCATTAGCTGATGAAATGGCCCAGCATTGCTTAAACAAGAGTGACCATCAAACTACAAAGTCTCTCTTTTTGCTAGTATGGGAGCAATTGAGACAATCACATTGGTGCAAATACACACACACACACACAAACTGCAGATTCCATCAGTATCCAGGAAGCTGTCGACCAAGAGGAATGTGTTCCGCGACATGCAAAACAAAACTTACATAAGTTAAATCACTACAATCAGCCCTACAGTTGACTAATGGGTACTAACAGGAGCACATTACTGTCTCTAATGGTTGAATCGGGTTCAGAATGGGGTGGGGTGGGGGGGTTTGGGTGGGATGGCTCAGGACATGCAAACCATAGACAGATGGCCTTGTACATATACACATGGAGGTGTATGCACAAACACACACACACACACACACACACACAACACACAACACACAACACACACACACACACACACACACACACACACACAGTGAATTTTTACTCTCTCTTAACCAAACACACGCACACACCACATAGACAAATATGCAACAGGCCAACAAACAGGCACGAACCGTCGCTTATGTAAGAGTTTATGAAGCCGCCTGGGGATGTCATACAGGCGCTCTGTTGTTGGAAATGGGACAGAAACATACAGGCAATATGGGATGACACAGGGAGAGGGAAAGACGGATGAATACACACAGACACACACACACACACACACACACACACACAGAGCTTCAGTTCAGCGAACAAAGAGTGACAGCAGGAATAACACTTTACCTTGTGGGAATGTAAGTTATGTGACACGCAGTCTCTTCTGGAGATTTGGATATCACTAAATCACTGTGACTGTTCGTTTGTCATACTGTAAAAACATGTAGTGTCAAAAACACCAGCTGTACTCCTCACTTCTGTAGGTCTCCTGACTAAATCCTCAGCCATCAACAGCCACGTGTTGTAGCCCGGGCATTATACATACACTGTTGCACTGTGCACACAGAGCCACTAGGTTTTACTTTTGACTTCAGTGCTGCTGCTGCAACTGCAAATTATCACTACTGTAATACTACTACTGTAATGAATTTATCTGAATAGATACATCAATTATTTGAATGACTTCTAGTGTCCATTTCTCTACCAATCCTGATATATCTGCAAATCCTCTCAAAAACTAAATTTATACAGTTGGGCATTCTCAGAAATATTCTTATTTGCATTTTGCAAACAGTTAGTTGTGGAGATACGTGGATACCAATGTCATGTCTGCGCAGTAATCAAGCTGGAGACAATCATTTTATCCCAGCATAAAGACTAGAATCAGGGGGAAATAGCTAGCCTGGCTCTCTCTGAAATCAGTCCAAATCCACCTCCGTTCCACTGTTGACCATATTTAACGCCTCTCCTATTAATATGCTCTGCAAGGTAGATGTACAGTCCTATTAAATCAGGTTTCTGTCCAGTAGAAGAAATACAATGACATGTGATTCCCTTTTTCTTCAGCGCATCTCATCACGTCTCAAGCAATAAATCTCCCACTCATCTCTGATCTTTGTCCAGATGTGGCAGCAGACAAAGTTAAGGTGTAATTCATTGTTGACAAGCGTGAAACAGGCCTTCATCTGTACTCCACGAGTCCAATGTTTCCATATTGCCTCTTTTTATTCCTGTATTTGCTTTCTCTTTTCTTATGCATTGAAAGCTCCTGTTTCAGACCTGTATCCACACCAGAAATATCTCCATTTCCCCCCTAATCTTTCACATGCAACACCTGGTTCACTCTGCCCTCTCGCCCTTCTCCCTTCCCCCCTGTCCTTTTCCTCCTCCATCCACCCTCCGCTCCCTCCACTTCCAAACACTGCACATCTTTGTGAGACTCAGTGTGACTAGAGTGCTGGTCTTTGTCCAGCTTGGCATTCTTTACATATCTGTGTAGAGAATCCACAGAGCACCCATCTCTGCTCAGACAGTCAGAAAGAGACAGGCAAGATGCCGCTGTTTTGGGTATATCCCCAAGAGCAAGCGATCAAAGTGCCACTCTTTCTTTCTTTCTTTTTGGTACTTGTGTCAACCTCACAGCCACTAATTATCTTTGCTTAATAATAGGGATTCTGACATGAAGTTTTCTCCTATGTTCATTTCATTTAATAAAAGTAACTGTGCTCAAGTAAGGTTGCCTATACTTCAGTCCACTGCTCCTGCAGCTGAGCCACGTGTGCTCCTTCTGGCTCAAGATCAAATCTTATTTGAACTTCATCTTTCCTCTGTCTTCCCCTCCGGATTTCTGTATTTGAATAAAGAATAACCTACTCAAGATGGATATTTTCTCTGTGGGAAATGCCAGTTAATCCTGGTTTATTCTGCCTCTCTCTAATGATCTTAGCTGTAGAAACCTTGCATCTATACTGAGACTGAAGGTTATTAATTGCTCACATCCTGGTTGGTGTGTGTGTGTGTGTGTGTGTGTGTGTGTGTGTGTGTGTGTGTGTGTGGGGGTACACCTGTGTGTAGCCCATCTGCTGTGTTGACTTCGATTCCATGACAGGATGAAGACGTTTAAAACAGTTCTCCTTCTCTCATGGTTCATCATTGTTTCCTGTATGCGTGTGCCTTCACAGCCCTTATTGTGCCCCACACATGTAGTCGTTCCTTTTCGGCTCAGCTATCTTGATGCTGCATCTGATGTTCGCGCTGAATCCAGACTTTACACAACAAACTGTGGAGTCAGAATGTGGACAGAAGTCAGGGTCTGTTTTGTTAATCCAAAGTTAACCAGGGTTGAACAGACCATAACGTCTCTGCTGCCCAGCACATGTCATTGTCATTAACTGTCCAAAAGAAATGCTGGCGTTTAGATGATGGGACGTCTACAGCAAAAATTATATAGTGCACAGAAAGCAGAAATGGAAAGCAGCATGCTGCAAATAGCTTGGATTGATTGATCCTGATTAAACAAACCACAAGGGATTCTTTTCTCTCTGTGTTCCTTCAGGTCTAATTACCTGCTCTTTTCCCTCTTTCCCTGTTTCTCTGTCTGATCTGTGTTCAGGCTGGGTGACCAGTTCTACAGGGAGGCCATTGAACACTGTCGCAGCTACAATGCCCGACTCTGTGCCGAGCGCAGTGTGCGCATGCCCTTCCTGGACTCGCAGACCGGCGTGGCACAGAACAACTGCTACATCTGGATGGAGAAGCGCCACCGCCAGCCAGGTGAGAAACACTGCGAGGGCTGCAAAGGTTTTCCACTCCCACTTTTATTAAAGGTTCAGTCTGTAGGATTTAGGGGCATTTAGCGGTGAAGTGTTTGCAGCCACTCTCCTCACCCTCCCCTTCCAAGCATGTAGATGAACCTATTGTGCCCACGTCCTGCCTCCTGCATTCTCCACCCAGATGCTACAGAATGCTCTGGAGATGTTCCTGTTGTTGTGACTGCGTCTGACTGGGACAAACTCCTTCTGCATTCATCATTTGAGAAAGGCAGTATTCAGGAAAATGTCTGGACCCAATTGTCCGGACTTTTCCGGCCTTATTTCCAGTCCATGAGTCCGTGTCTGAAAACAGCAACAATACAACAATTCTTAGTTTTAGTCGTGTTGAGGAAACTCTTAAGATGAGTCTTCTCAGGCACCAAGCATGGTCATCTCATTTATGGCAAGCCTAAACAATCATTGTGCAGCTGATGTCTCAATCGAGGTGTCATTGTCGTGGGGAGATGACGACATTATTCAAAGCTAAATACACTACAGAGACTGGGGATGGTCATACTATCTTGTGACGGCGAACACTGTGAACCTGTTGATCTGTGTAGTGAACCAGAAGTCTCCTCAGTATTGAGCTCTTATAATAAATACTTCTGCTTACGACATCCACGGTTTCCGTCTCCCTGAATCATCATCCACACCATCAATTATTCCATTTTAGCTGAGACTGGCAAACAGGACTTTAAATTATTCCATTTCAAGGCGAACATACACTAATGACACTATTCAGTTTCTGCCAATAAACTGTCTGTCTGTTTAATTAAGAATTAGTTAATTAACAGACAGACATTCACAGACCTGTGTCATACACACTGAGCCTTTAATGGTATAACTCTGCATGTTGTGGAATCCATTCATTAGCTATCCTGACTGAAGTTAAATAAGAAGATTCGCACCACACTCTTGTCTGTCTTTACAATAGAAGGCAACAGCCAGCAGCTGGTTAGCTTAGCTTAGCATAAAGACTGGGAACAGAGGTAAACAGGATGCGCAAAAATGTCTAAATATTAATGAAAGAAAGGATGGCTTTATAGATCACCTTGTATACAAATAAAGAAAATCACTCCCCTTTTGTATATTTTATGAGTTATGAGTTTTATGAGTTAGTATTGCGGATTTATCCTAAGAAACGCTGTCAGCATGCATCCTTCACATCTGGGTCGCCTGTACAGCCAAAGGCAACAATCTGCTGAGAGCGGGACACAAATAGCCGGGCTCATACGCAAAGCCCTTCAGGGCACACCCTATACTTTGTGGCAGACCTAACTAACATTATATGCATTTATTCTGGGTTTATCCCTCCCCCCTGCTTTTTCACGCTTTTTGCTCATGCACACATAAAAAAAACCTTTTTCTCCCCCCAATATTTTTCTAAGTTCATATGATAAGACACAAGGGCAGAGACCAATATGAAATAGTGACAATTGTTCAAATGGTCAATTGGAGTCAAACCTCTCAACATTTAGTCACATTTGTACACTGATACTGCATGTGTGATAATCTACAGTTTATGTAATCTGACCAGATTACCAAGAGAAAAGGTCAGGAAAACAGGGCGAGTCCAGTATTTGTATTTTTGTGTGTGTGGTTTTGTAAATGTGTGTGTGGAGAAGTCTCAGTGCAGGTTTAGGTTTGTCAGTGGTAGTTCAAATTATTCTTGTGTGTTTGCATGTATGTGCATATACTACATTTCTGTGTGCGCGTGTGTGTGTGTGTGTGCGCATTCAGGCCAGGCAGCGGGACAGATGTATACCTACCCAGCACGATGCTGGAGAAAGAAGAGGCGACTCCACCCTCCCCTGGATCCCCAGCTCCGCCTGTGTGAGCTTCGACTAGGTAAGGCAAACAATACACACACACACACACACACACACACACACACACACACACACACACACACACACACACACACACAACACAGCAGCACATTGACATGCACACACAGTGAAGAGCTACAGTCACAGCAGTACTGACCTCATTTTTGTAACTACACGTACATGTTATGTTTTTGCCCTCCGCTTTCTTGCATGGCTCCACAGAGCTTTCTGCGTGTTGAGTGGCATTAATGCTCACTATCTGACCATCTGGCTCTGGTTAGCCCGTCTCTCTCGCCAGGTCTCCAGGTTCATTCTCTCCCTTGAATCAATGCCTCCTCTCACTGTTCTCTGGCAGTAGACACACACGCACACACACACGGGCGCGCACACATGCGCATGCACAAGCACACAAACACCCCTACACATGAGTCTTGCTCTCTGTTACAGCACAGAAGCACCCTAACAGGGCCTCTATAATCATTTATCCATGCGCCATTAGAATGTAAGTGAGTCTTATGAGGTGTGTCCGTGTGTCCGTGTGTGTGTCCGTGTGTGTGTGTGTTTGCGTTTGTGCATACATGTGTTGTTATAGGGGGATTTTAGCAAAGGATTTCCCCAGGAACCTGATATGGGGGGGTTGGTGAGGGCATATAGGCAGATCTTTGTTTCTGCTCTGCCACACCATTGTTTCCCGCTTGCTGTCTTCCAGACGCAACATAATACTCCGGAGCTTAAAGCAGAGGAGAGTGTCATTTCCAGGGGGGAAAAAAACGTAGAAGAAACTGTCCAGAGCTGCACCCAACCAGCAACCAAAGGCACATAAAGAAAGAGAAAACTAGTGACACATACTGAAGTTAGCGAGAGCACGGAACCTTATGTAGCTGAGGGTGGAGGCGCAGCAGTCCACAGTTATGTTTTTCTGAGATCCAGTTCTGAAGTTTGGCCCAGATATCTATCGCAGAGGAATGTGAGTGCTCCTCTCTTGGGCCCTTGCAAATGCTTTATGTTTATTTAATGCTTCCTGAGCAGAGAGGTTGGTCTGTTCGTGTGTGCGCGAAGATATACAGGGATCTGTCACAAGGTTACCTTGAAAGAGTTTGAAATCGGAACCTAATTCCTTGTTTTTGTAAATCCCCTGCTTTCACTGTTGCATGTCACTGCTCAAGTCAGGGGCCGGCCATTTTGCTTTCCTTAGTATAAGATGACACTGACGCTGTTTACACACATTTTTGGGACCTGAGCAATGATGGTGTGTGTGTGGAGCTGGAGTGGAAGATGCTTTTTGAGGGGGGTGTAAAGGGGAAATGATGAGAGGGGCAAAGAAAATGGGGGAGAGGAAGGCAAATGAAAGAGGGATTTCAAATAAAAGAGGAGGGAGGGTGTCAGCAGAGAGCAGAGGTGAAGGAGGAGGCATATAGTGTATGACAGGGGAGAGGAGGAGGAGGAGGAGGGAAAGGGCTTGTTCTCTGCATTTCTTATCACATCCCTCCTTTTATTCCGTATTCATCCTGGTATTTCTGGATTTCAAAGACAAAGACATGCTGAAGAGACGCTGCGGCTGCAGGATCACGTCTACGGAAATGAAAGAGGGAGAGAAAGAGAGTCAAGTAGATAGAAAGAGAGAGCGAGATATAATTTAGGCTTACAAGCTGTGTTTTTTTCATTCCATTATGCCTTTATTACTACCTGCAGAGCCTTATTTATTTATTGTCTAGTAGATGTTGAATCTGGCAGCCTGCTGTGTCACTGTTATTAAAACTGCCATTATTACCCAAACAGAAGGAACACTAACACCATGTCCACATTTATGGCATTTTATTATGGTCAGAAAACGAAAGAAAAATGAAAGCTAATACATGTTAATGGTAAATATGAATGCACATACACGGATGCTCGATCAAATATACTTATCTCATGTGTTTTGTCTTATTCTCCTCTGCCATGTCCTCCTCAGAAGCAGAGCTGGCCCCCAAGCGTGAGGTGCCCCCAGGGGAGGCCACAGCCTTGGAGGCCCTCTTGAGGGGGGACAGCTTGCTGGAGAAGAAAAACAACATCAATAAGGAAGAGGAGACATTGCTGGAAATACAGGTATTTTGATCTATGTTTGTTGTTAATGAGACATCATTAAGGCCTGCTTAGTGTTCTGTTTTAGTTAATACAAACTATAGTACTATAGTTTTATATTAATAGCTTATTCATTAAGTGCCTTTCAAAACCCGCGTTATAAGATGCAGTACTGTGCAAACATTAGGGAAAATAAATCTTTCAAAACTATATCAAATCAATTGATTTGTCTGTGTTTTGGGGTCCTATACGTTGATATTCTACATCACGAAAAATGTAATGTCTGGTCATAAGGGCAATGTTGTGTTGAAAGAAAAGATAGCAAATATTGAAATCAAAAGCATTCAAACCGGCCAAAATAGCCCAGGGCTCTTGAGGGTAAACATTTGTTGGAGGACATTATCCAACACCCCGTTCTTGAGCAGTTTTACAAGGTGGAGAGTTCACTTAAGTGATTTGAATTGAAGGGATTAGAGTATAGCTGTGTGTATCGTCTGCTTACCGGACGATGTCTGGAGCCTGGATGACTCTTGAATCTTCTTGTGAGAATGCAAATTCATCAGTATGCTTGTGCTCATCATGCCCCTTCTCTGTCCAAGGAGAAATTTAGCCACTGGGGGAAAAAGAAATCACCATCCGATGGATATTAAATTTGACAGTAGCAGTTGTTTTCAACTGAATAAAGTCACTATGGGTCCTTAACTTTATGTAGGAGGAGTGTTGTATGACGTCAACAGTAACTCAGCCAGTTGGCAAGTGTTTCTACAAAACGTAACTTATTTTCTTTGTTTATGTGCTACTGCGTCCTTAATTTCTTCTCTACTACTTGACTGCCCCGTCCTCAACATCAGTGAAATGAGTTACAAACAAATAAAACAGAAGGGAAAGTGTTGTTCTTTTGCAACGGAGAGCCGTGGAAATGTCAGAAGATGAACCCTTACCTCTTTTCTAACCTCTCCATACCTAACCCTCTCTTGTGTATTCGCACTCTGCAGCGGGTACTGGAGGCAGACGAAAATGGGGACGGTTTCCATGATGATGACGAATTTGAACTGGATACTCCAAAGAGAAAGAACAGAAACAGAGGCAAAGTGAGTGTCAGACAAAGAAAACACACATGTTATTCGTGTGTGCTGTGTAAAAGAGAATAACAAAATCCATTTAATGACAAGAGTTAACTATGACTAAGCCTGTATTTAGGCTCAGCAGTGTTCCTAGCTAAATAACTTCAGCGTGCTTACAGCGTTCAAACATCCCAAATTTATGTTGGAATGCTCATACCTCGGCGAATTAAATATCAATATTAAAAGGGTTGTCGTGTTTCCTTTCAGAACAGAGGATCAAGTCGCAGGAGGCCGGATCCTGTTAACACTGAAGACCAGGACAAACCTTACGTTTGTGACAGTAAGAGACAAGGAAGCGTGATCCTTCATACATCATTTGCCATCATGTGTTCTGGTCATTGGTTTGTGTCTCTTAAAGCTCAAGGAATCGGAGGAACCCTGTTCTGCTCTCCTCACATGTAACTTAATTCCTTTGCGATGTATCGTCAGGAATCCTTTCTCCACATGCCTTGCGCCAAATTGTTTAGAAAACGGGGGACATCTATCGGACAGATCATTTTCCCTCACCTTCCAATGATAGCCCTCTCCCTTTTCTGTTTCTGAGAGCAGTCTTCTGCAGCATGTAAAAAGAGTTTGCTGTAAATCCTGAGCTGACTAGCATGCCACTTTCGTACCTGGACAAAATACCCCAGGAATGGATTGCCGAGGGGATGTGGACAGAGACAGCCGCGCTGACTGAGCCGCGACCAAATGAATCTCTCACCCTCATTTTGTGTCTTGTTCTGTCTTTCCTTTATTGTTTGCTTTTGTGTCTTCTCTGTTCCAGATAGATACAAACAAAAGCATAACTCAAAAAAGGCTGAAGAAGGTATCTGAACCTGTCGCCATCTTGTCTCTCTAGGGGCCCCGCGCACTCTCTATGATTGGCCTTTTTTGCTCATGGGTATTTGGTGTGGGAAGGGCTGACTGAATGCTAATCCTTTGGAGATTAATAATTCTTTTACATGCTTTGTGCTAATGCAGGCGTCCTGTCCTGCGGTGCGAGCAATGCATGACACTAACGCTACTCCGTGTGCCTTAATGCTTGCTCATCGCAAGGCATGCACCAAATGACGCTTTAGCCGCGCTGAGGGATGCATGTTTCTTAGTTCACCCTGTAGCTGTGATGTGATCCACGGACGCTGCCATTGTAGAAGTGTTAACACTTTACGGTTTTATTTTCAAATTCAAATTGTTATTCATATTTTTGTAATATATTAATATTTGTATTTGTTATTTGGTCAAATCTGACTAGAGTCGAGACAGAGGTGGCTGCAGAAGTAGCCAAACTGGCAATACTATCATTTACATTGATGACGAGAAACTTCTACAATGGCTACAGCTCAACTGTGTTCACTGTGAAGAATCCTCAGTTATTCCGAAATCTAGTACAATGTTAGACTAGATACGTAGTCTGTGCAGTTTTGTTTTTAGCAAACAAAGTGATTTCTCTTTTCTTCTTAAATGAATCGTATTCACATATCGAGTGATGATGCCACAGTACGGTAACAACACCATATAGTTAAACTCAAACGTTAATGCTTGCTTATAACCAGCGGTAACATCAGCAGTGTAAACAGCGAGAAAAACTAACCCACATAAGTTACTGTGAGTTACAAAAGTCATAGGCTGATGCTTTTAGTAGCCTACACCCGGTTGTGTCCTTACCCGTTCAATTGACTTAGTGTTGCTATAATTCTAACATATTCTAGGTATTTAAAGTTCTTACTAACACTCACCATGCTCACAAAAAATGATAAATGTGATATATTATGATAAATAATAAGGCAGATGTGTTCTGTCTGGGTGACATTTTATATTTAGATACGTTGCGACAAATTCAATTAGCAGTTCACCCTACTTTTCCCCACAGAGTCAAGTTTTCAGCCTGTTACTGTACCTGAATGGGGTTTACTGTGCAGCAGCTTTGGGTGGACACATTGGGACAGACAAGTGAAACTGAACATTTCAATTATATACTGGATTTACAAGTGTGCAAATACTCACATTGAATTGAAGTAGCTGCATTTTTTTCCCGCCGACATCCTGCATTGAAATCTGTTTTTCCTTAGCCATGGTTGACAGCAGACTCTTTAGTGCACTGTACTCGCTCCACACAAGGCTTTACATGTGTCTAATGGACCTTTTTAACGTTTTGTCTTCAGTCTGTGGAAAGCGGTACAAGAACAGGCCGGGCCTGAGCTACCACTACACCCACACTCACCTGGCAGAAGAGGAGGGCGAGGAGGAGAAAGAAACAGAGATGCCGCCATCTCCTCCACGTAGCTCAGACAACCACAAACGTAAGATGCTACATGGAGCTCTTTTTTCTTGCAGTAAATGCTGGCTCTGAAATCCCTTAATTACTTTCCTGTGTTCAATGTACACACACTCAAAAGAATAAGAACAGTCTCCGTCACGCTGTCAGCTCATGTATCCTTCTCCTTGCCTGTGTCTGTTGTTGCCGACAGCTCAGAAGGGCCCAGATGGTTCCATCATCCCCAACGACTACTGCGACTTCTGCCTGGGAGACCAGGTCTCCAACAAGAAGACAGGCCAGGCAGAGGAGCTGGTGTCCTGCTCTGACTGTGGACGCTCTGGTGAGTCCCCAACCCCCACAACTCTTTTCTATTTGTAATACTTGTAGTTCTTTGTAGATGTCGCCATTAGACCACAAGTGTGAGCCAAATTAGCGGAGATACGTGACTTCAATAGTACAGCAGGAGGGTAACGCTGTTATTTAGGTAATAGTTCAATATGTTGTGAAGTACACAAACATGTTCTCCTGCCAAGTTAGATGGAAAAACTGATACCACTCTCATGGCTGTATTTCTATGTCTGTGTTTTCATATTTGACATTTGTCAGTTTTCACGCCTCGATCTGTCCCAGTTTTGGGACGTGTTGGAGAGCTCAGTCAGGAAGAGGTTTCACAGATTTGATCAAATCAAAATCACCAGAGATGACGATGCAGTGGAGAGCGCAAGGCTTTGAATGTCTGCCCACTGAGCACTATAGGCGTTGTCAGGGACGACCCATTTCAATCGTCAATAACTTTTTTGGTTTCAGACATAGGATTGTCAAACCACTGCCAATATACAGAATGACAGCCATTTAGTATTTCACACCTGAGAGTTAAAAAAACAAACAATAAAAAACCAATCTCTTTCTCAATAGCTCACTCATTTAAGAATGTATTGACATCAAACCACCTTGTGTCGGGGACATCCTCTCACAGCTGTTAGTCTGTGAATAAGGCCTTAGCAAATCACTTAATAACTATAATATTATTATAAAAGTCTAGCTAGGCCTTTTAGATAATGTTAAAGTTCATAGTTGTTTCACGTTGTCTTTGTTCAAAGCAGCCTCGGTCTTCAGTTGATAATGTCGTTTTCTCTATTCATTTTTGTTGTGCAATAAATTGAACTTTGTGTGTTCATACAGTGTCTTTTCAGTGGGTTATCAATGAGCCTTGTCGACCGTGAGGATTGAGAAAATAAACTCCTGAAACTCTTTGGAATTTTCCAGTTGAAATAATATTGAATCATAGGCTCCGCTGCTTGCTTCCACCCTGCATGCTTCTCCATGTCAACCTCGCCCATCCGTAAGGCTCTTACTCTTTGGTCGCTCAGTGTCCATGCATTGTCTTTTGGCAAAATTTGCTGCATTTCTTTGTTTCGTTCCTCCTTTTTATTGTTCTTGGTCAAACCAAGGCTGCATCTGCTGGATATCGCAGCAAAACGTTTCTCGAATCAGCTCAACCGACAGTAGGATACTCATTTCAGCAAGTGAAGAGTTTGTGGCCTTGTCTGTGTTGCTCTGACACTGGTGTTTTCATGGTAGCTGGAAGAGGAGGAGTGAAGAAGGATGGGAGGAAGACGAGTGCTCTCGAAGAATTGTTCGGCACTGCGTCAGACAGCGAGGCCTCCACATTTCATGGCTTCGAAGAAACAGAGCTACAAGACATTTTGTTATCAGACAGTGACGATGCCACGGCTGACAGCTGATATCAGGACAACTTGACTAGTCGGACCTTTTGGCAATAAAAGTAATTTTCTGATTAGATTAGATTCTTTGAGGGAACACTAAAGGACTGGAGGCACAGACTGGACTATAGTGGCTCACCTTGAAGACGCCTCTACCTGAAGTGTCACAGGATTATTCAGACTTCTTGTATTTTAGCACAAAGCCCATTTTTTACCAAGCCCATATGGACATTTTCCATTTTTCAACTCCTTACACTTGACTTTTGCTTTGCATCAGATAATCAAGATCATAGACTAAATCTTAGTTAATTCTGGACTTACTGTAAAAATAGTAGGCATGGCAGACCAGAGAAAAAGGGGGTAAATAACATGACTGGCCACTAATGTGGCAGGGGGGAGGAGGGATGAACGTGGACTCTTGATTCACTCCAGGGGCTAAAGAGGACAAGTAGCCTAGAGGTAAGGGCCAAACCGGCACTCCATTGCTCCTCTCTCTGTCTTGTAAGGTCGAGATTCTTTCATTTGTCAGTAGACACTGAGTGGAAATACTTACTCAAATGCCTCCAGCTAAGAGCTATCAATATAATTTTATAGGCCCATCAATTCATCTGTTTATATATTTCTTGCCAACTGTACCCAGGTCAATTCTGGAGCAGCTCAAACAACCCTGCATTCAATTCTACTTAGGTCACATTTATTCACACCCCCAGAGACTGATGGGGAATATTCAGAGTTTCTGGCTGCTTTCTCGGTGTAAATATAAATCATTTCATCCTTGATTGTGACTCATTCATGGCTCATTGATATCCCATTGATACCAGGGCGGTGCAAACTAACAGTGATCATAAGATGCTGACAGTACTGCGAGGCTCGGGGGAGGCTATAAAAGGCATCAACAATAACTCTAAATTACGAGGATACTCAAAATCAAATATCTTTGTGTTAATTTTTTCGGGAAGATGATAGAACACTATTTGGCTGAGCTCACACACACACACACACACACACGCACACACACACACACACACACACGCTGTTTTGATTTGCCAGACATGCAGTATAATCACTTGTATTTTTTGATGATTCCACTTGATAGTAAATTGAATCCAGCTGTATGGACAATTATACAGAATCAAAGACAGTTAATACTTGCTGCTGACAATACACAGTGTTTTCTGAATGAAGGGAGAACTAATATTTTCTGTCTGTACTTTTTGTCTTATCCAGGATTTTCTTTTCTTTTTTTACCAATAACAAAATCATTTTCTTTAAAAGATAAAGACACCAATCCCTGCCTTGAAATAAAATGCAGCAAATCACAGACCTCTTGTAGAAATTGTATCTATTAATGTTCATTCACATAGAAAATCCAGCCCTGAAAGCCTGGAATCGGCACTGGGGCAAACAGATACAGGTGCAGATTATGAAAATAAGCTTTTTATGGATGACGTGAATGTGTTTAGATGTGTCAGTCAAGTCAGAGCTCCTGCCACATGTCTATGAACTGTTTGACAGGAAAACACCACTGACAGTGCTTTGTAAACACACCGCAGGCTATCTCTTTCCTTCCCTCTTAACTTTTCTCGTCGCTCCCCTCCGTCCCTTCGCAGGTCACCCCACATGCCTGCAGTTCACTGACAACATGATGACGGCGGTGAGGACGTACCAGTGGCAGTGCATCGAGTGCAAGTCTTGCAGTCTCTGTGGTACCTCAGAGAACGATGTAAGTATACCGTGGCCGGGGGAAGGCTTGGATGAAATCTCAGTGTTCAAATGTTTTCATTTCCTTTTGATTTTGCTGTGTGTTAAATCAAATTTGACATGTTTTGAATGCGGCGACCTTTCCACAACCAGCGTTCAGCCTGTCATAGGCAATGCAATGCTGAATTTATGCCAGGCAGATATTGTATATTTGATGTGAAAAGGTTTTTTCTTTTTCATTCCATTTCCTCAACTCAGTGACTGACTGATAATATATCTGTCGTTGTTGTTTTTTTTAAATAAAAACTTTTATTATTTGCTATAATGAATCCAGAAGTCAGCTACATACGTTTCAGAGTTATAACTGATTTACAGAGCAACACAAATCTGTCCCCCCTGTACATATTCCATACAGTATTGAAGATTTTGACTGTGTGCTGCCCTTGTAGGACCAGCTGCTGTTCTGTGATGACTGTGACAGAGGATACCACATGTACTGCCTGAAGCCTCCAATGACCCAGCCTCCAGAAGGTACAGCAGCTGAGAGCCATTCTCACAGCTTTTGTTATACATCGGTGGACTACTTCTATATATGAGCCGTAGATTTGAGACAAGCTACAAACAAATGCACATATGGAAAAGAGCAAGAAGCACAACCATTTCAGCCCCTCTCTCTCTCTCTCTCTCTACAGGGAGCTGGAGCTGTCACGTGTGTCTGGACCTGTTAAAGGACAAGGCCTCAGCCTATGGAGAAGCATAATGTCCTGGACCTTCTTCTCAACACACACATACACTATATATATATATTTGTACACATGTGACTTTTTGACATGCCCACACATTAGCAAAAGCTTTAATTCACACACACACACACACACACACACACACACACACACACACACACACACACACACACACACACACACACACACACACACACACACACACACACACACACACACACACACACACACACACACACACACACACACACACACACACACACACACACAGTGCATTAGCAGGCTCAGGGCAGTTTCCTGTGTGAGGCGCAGAAATCCTCTACCTCTCATTTAGCCACAGCAAGACTCCAGATGCAAACACCATCAACATGCGATCTCGGGCCATAAGTCAGCAAACAGCGGTTCTGCCATTCAGTCGTTTCTCTACGGTTTGAACTTTGTGGCACAACATTAAAACCAGTTACCTGTTGTTGTTGAATGTTTTGGCTGATCGGTGGACTACATATTCATTTTAAACCAAACATGGGAAATCTCTGGATGTTTTCCCCCTGGTTTAAATTTATTGCAAAATGATTGAGAAGATATTTCTCTCTGACTTTAAACTGAAGCTGTTTCACTTGCTGCTGAGACTCCACAGTGGGAGAACCTGGAGTGGGTTTGACTGATGTTTGTTTGCATTTCTCCTTCCAGCTCTCTCTCTTTTGTTTAAACTTTACAGTGACATTCCTGCATATTCCTCTATCTGGAGAGACTCAGTGTTGCTTATGCCGTCTTTCACAGTATTTGTCAAGCTCGGTGAAATTTATATCCAACGCTAAGAGGAAATGGGGCTTTGAAACAGCCTTGACGCTCATTCCTTTTGGAGCATGTTGACATTTTTAATCCACGTCTGTTTTCTGTATCTTCCGAGTTACTAGGATACCATGGTGCTCGTTGTAAAGTTTTACACAAAATGTAACGTGTCTTTAAGTAGAATTAAATGTCTATTTATATGCATTGCTGACAGTGGTCCAATGTTACCGTCATGGAGATCATTATTACTGTAAATGAACAGTTCCCAGACTTTTACTGTCATGCTGCAGCCTGCGGACAACAAAAAGCTCAGGTGCCCTTCAGCCCACCACAAGCAAACACTTTTGTCATTGGGGAACAATACTGGGGCAAGTTGAAATATGAAAAACATTAGTATAAACATGAACAGCATTTTCTTACATTTCTCATTAGTTTCTGGTGCTCAAATGAAAAGCGAGAGCATTTTTCCGAGCAGACGTTTTGTCATAGCACACGTCAGTTATCCATATCTTTTGTCCGTGGAGGGTCGCGGGGGCTGAACCAGGTCAAAATAATGTGCTGTGGAAAAAAAAAAGGGCTTTTCACCTTTTTACGTTTGGATTCTACATTATACCCCTGGGTAGTTTGTGCACCTCCGGAGGGCCCCCACCCCACTGTTTGGGAACCGCTGCTGTAAATGAATCAAGTTCAACGTGCGTATAATAACAATAATAATAATAATACATTTCATTTATAGAGCACTTTTCACTGCTAAAAGCAATCTCAAAGTCTTATCAAGTCTCTACTCATTACTCTTTTGAACAGGCTATCCATATCCCGAGGAAGCAGTATTAGCTGGTTTGTCCTATCTGGAAGTTGGCGCAGTTTATGTAGTATTGTTTTTTTTACCACTTTGTTATGCAGTTTCAAACGGATCCATTCTGGATATTCTGCTGTTGTTCTACCATGTGAGTAAGTGATGTGTTTAACTGGTGTCATGTAAAAGTGAAGAATTAATCGATTAAACTCTATCGCTGCTTTTTTTTGTAATGTGCAAACGTTCGGCGGCACCAACTTAATGCTCCCTAAATCAAGGCAAGTCATGAAAAGGGAGAAATACAAAGGATAAAAAGAAAACAGATCCTTAAATTACACATGGTGTGCAAGACAGGATACCAAATTCTGCATTTGTGTTTTGTTATCGTGAACTTGTGTTATTGAGTTTGCTTTTCCACCGACAATCATGAGCTAGCATAGATATATAGTGTCAATAACATACAGAAGGGTTTATTGTATTGTGCTTTTCCATGGCGGTTGTAATGCCCCTTTTGTGTCTTCCTTTTAAAAATGTCATTCTTATTTGATGCCATCACCTACAGTGATTCAAATCCTATGTTGTATTTTTGTTAAAGTAAATGTTATGTTTTGTGTTTGAAATAAAAAACTTTTCCATAATCCGTTTCTGCGCAAGGCATCCATGGACGACCCAGGTTTCCCGGTTATCCTTGGTCGCGTTTTGCTTTTAACATATATTTACAAAAAGAGGGTTTCTGTTCCTTTTCAATAATGCATTACCAGGAAACCCCCCCATGCTGTATATACAAACTGAAAATAATTTGCCATTTGCTATGTCTGATATGAATCAATCCCAACTGAATGGGCAGATTAGCCGTCATTTCCCAAACATTTTACCCCAGTGACATGGCTTATGTTCTGTCCAATAACATCTTAGTGTGTGGATGATCACTCCTATTAGCTACAACCGAGATACACACTCCCCTTCAGGTCACAAGCATCACTGTATCAATCTATGGGCCCAAATATTTTTCTAAACTTTATGACAAAATATGTATTGTAAATATAAAATATGAGTACCACCTGCCATTATTGGAGAAGGGAGGATCGTGTGTTTACATATTATCACCACTAGGGAGCACCATTTGACAGGAGTGGAGCTCAAGAAGTCATATTGAACATTTTCATATTGAACAGTTTGTAAAGTGATCATCTTGTATATGGACATTTACTCTTCATAAATTGAGGCTTCTCCCCGCCCCCCCCCCCATATTTTCTTTCAACGGAGGCGTTGTGACATCATGTCTACGCCGCACTTGAAAGCAGCAATCTATAAAAACCACCTGCTAATGATGGAAGAAATATTCATGGTCTCACCTTTGTTATCTTGCTCTGGTATTAATTACTGATTAAAGTGCAGTAGCGAGATCTAATAATGTAAGTAAAAGTGAGCAATTGTTGAAAATTTACTGGGATACATATTCACAAGAGCATGAGGAGAACATGTGATACACACTTGGGGGTATATACCTGCTTTACACAATAATCTGTCCGTTGAGCTACAGTCACCAAATAATGACAGAACTTACTTTCAGTACGTACGACTTAGTTCTATAGAAAAATGAAATGCCAGTTATGTCTGTGTATTACAAATCTTGTCTTATGTAGTGAAATCTTGCCCTGACTTTTACAGTAATCAAAACAGTAATCCTGTATTGTTTACCACAAAAAAAATTAAATAAAATCAGATTCATTTCAGCAAGTCAGGTGAGAAAGTGTTGACTTTTACATAAATTAAGTTCTCTCTCGGTATCTATTTGTGAGTGTGTTTTCGTGTTTGTCTCAGCAGCTGGTAGCCATGCCAGTGACGATGGACAGGAAAGAGGATGTAACGAAGGAGGAATCCAGTAGGAGCTGCTCCAGCATCTCTTTGCCCTTCTCTCTTGTGTTCATTGAACACATGGCCCTTCCCCACAGACGCACCAGTGTACCACCTGGTAGATGACATGATCAGGATCATCCTTAAAAGCCCACAAATTCAATAAAGAATATAATGTGTGCGTGTGTCTTCCCTACCAAGTAGATTGTTGGCCTTCTGCATCCAGGCGAAGATAGACAGTGTGTGGTTCTCATCCGCACTCAGATCAGGAATGTCGGGTGCACTGTCGCCCTCCTAGACGTACAAATATGATCGAAGGGACACAATTCACATACGTGTACAAGCTGGAAAAAAATGTGAAAGATTTGGAAATGACCGGCTGGACTAACTTGTAAGTGTGTACCTGTAAAATTCGACTTGGCAGAGGGGTCATGAACAGCACAGATTTTGCCATGTTGGACTGGAAATGTGCCGCAGATACGTACTCCGCTGAGTTCAGCCAGCTCTGAGCAAATGACACCTCTGTCGAGGGGTAGTGGCTCTGCCTGCAGCAGAGAGGTGGGCGGTCACGATGAGAGAAATATGCCTATTCCCTTTCCTACTGAGAGTTAGATGAGGGGATGTCCATGTCTGTACTTTTTCTGAGGTTTCCAAACAACCAGCAGAGACTGTAGTGGCTGCACCAGGCCAAATGAAACAGTCCAGCACAAAACCGCTTTTATTCTATTTTTTTCTCTTTTTTTTTGTAAAGATTAAACCAATGCAGTATAACGTGGTGAGATTTACAGGTGCCAGTAGGCAGATTTCGTTACCATTAGTTGGCACCAGTCTGCTAGTTTGAGTCCAGTTTAACTCTAGGCTTCAAAACAGCAGCTCACAAACCCATGGATGATGTCCGGTCACAGTGGGCTGCCACTTGAACTGTACACGTTGATAGAAGCTTAAAGCAAATTTAGTTCAGCAGTCTCATTTCTAATAGACAAATAGATAAGACAGGTTACCTGGCATTGCAAACAGCAGAGGCATAAGTTGAAGCCATTTGGGCAGTCCAGTAGAGACCAAGGAGAGAGTCTCTCTTCTCAGCGTCGGGTAGAGGAGACTCATTTGCAGCCTTGAGGCCCTTTAAACACACAAATACCAATGTCAATTTTAGGGATACTGAAGAGACAGATTAAACCTCTCTGAGGTTGTAGGACACACACACACACACACACACGCACGCACAGAGTCAAACCTGCGACAGTGTTTTTCACATAGCCTACCTGGAAAAAGGCATCCCACTTAGACATGGCATCAGGGAAGCGAGCTGAACAGTCAGCGTAGTTGGTGCACAGGTCCTCAACACCTGCAGGCATCTGCATCTGGACCTAATAACAGTCATCGCCATGATCATTCTCAGCATCATACGTGTGAGGACATAAACATAACGGGAGCCAAAAATATACTGTAGCTTTTACAGTATTCTGTTGATTTCAACTGTCTCACTTTCAGTTTGAGGTGTACAACTGCACGATTACCTGAAGTCCTGGTCCCATGAAGCCATTCTGTGCGGCAGAGAGGACGGGCAGTGCAGAGACAAAATAGTTCACACCTGGAGAGAAAAAATAAGATAGTTTGTCTCTGTCCTCTCATTTTCAGATAAAGGCAAGGTTGCGTTTGGCTTCAGGTTAAGTTAGACAAGTTGTAGTTATGGATAACATCAGATTAAGTGTCCAGGAATTCATGTGAGTTAATGTAATGACCTATGAAGTCATGGAGAGTGTGCGCGTGCTTGCGTTACACTTACAGCCCCACCAACTCTGAGTAGAGATACACATGGTATCTCCTGTTTGCAGGCCGCAGGTTGAAGCACCGGTTGGATCCGCAAGTCGTCCTCCAGAAACAAAACATTTTACATTGCACTGTCAGTTTGTTCAGCATGGTGTCATGATTTTATGTTCACTCACTTTGGGGACTAAAATGGAAAAGCATTTTCAGACATGGACTATTTATCCATTCCAGGGTTGAAAGTGGATTCTTGAGACTTTTTACATCTAGAGCTTGTAACTGCTCTTAAACACAGCTCCTACACACCTGCACTGACTAACATTTTGGAAAAGTAGACCAAATTCTCCTCTTACCTGAAGTAAGCATCCATCCAAGCTGCAGTGGCAGTCCCCAGAAAGGACTGTCTGTCGCGTTTGTGCCCATGCATCCCATGAACGGATCTGTAGCCGCTATCATCAGCCGGTAGAGACTCATGCGGTGAAGGTAGTGCCAGGGATCGGGGTTCAGAACGCCATTCTCTATCGGCAGGTCGGTCATTTGGCTGGCCGTGTGCGCCCACAGGATGGGCATGCCATTTTCTATAACCACAGCGGCGCTGCAGAGAGACGCGGCGCATGCCAGGAGGAGGCCGAGGACCGTCAGGCGCTGCATGGCGGCGGAGCTGGGACTGCACAGAGGGATGGAGTCAAGAGAATGCACTCTGAACTAAGAGTCGTCACAGAGACGCAGAGCTTATGTACTCCCCGTCAGTGCTCGGATTTTCTGAACAAAGAAACGCCCCCCCCCCCACACACCCGCACCCGCACACCCGCACTAAAATCAGTCCAAGTGACATGAAGTTCACTGGACCCGCACTGACAGATAAGACAGAGCTCAATACTTTTCAAAATACTTGGAATAGAGGGTCCCTCTATCATATGCACACATGCACACAGAAAGAATCGATAGTGTGAAGATGAAGGAAGACAACTCGCCTCAAGAACAGACTTTGACACAGATTCAATAATGTCAATGAAGTTTTGACATCTAACACCATCAACAAACAAAATCACATTTCAAAGATGTATTAATACCACATTAAAGTGACTAGCAAAAAGACCATGGCTCTAATTCTATTCTTCTGCAATATAAACAAAAAGCATTATTTGGTTTGGTGGTTTGGTTGACATTCTTGTTCTTTTTTTTAATAAATGGGGATGTTTTCCTTCCTGGTTTCTCAATGCTGGAAAAAGCTCAGGACAGCAGAATCCCTTTAACGCTTCAGTCGCAGACTGAAAACTCACCTGTTCAGACTGCACCTTACTCCCTGAATATATTGGGGAAAAAAAAAATATATATCTCAAATGAGCACTTATTGTAAGTCGCTTTGGACAATGCGTTTGCTAAATGAATGTGCTGTAATGTCTGGAACTGATTAGGTCACTAAAACCAACGGAGGACACATTAACTGGGAGAACGTTCATCACACTGTTGACAGGAGTTAACAGCGGTGAAGAGTGGTGAGCTATTGAGCAATCACCATGATCTGTTTGCCAACTCTGTCAAAAATTATGCAGAGTTTTAGGCCCCAAGAGTTCAGCAAACTAAGATTACACAAGATGACCCTTAGCCTAATCTGGTCTGCAAACTTAACACTTGAGTCTGGAGTGTGGTGAACCGTACATGTGACAGCAGATGTCCAATAATGAGAGAAAGTCCAATGCACTTTTGATCAGGGATGCATTTCTGTGCCGTTTATAGTAACAGCAGCGGAACAGAGGACACTGCATGGAGAGCACTGAGCATTTGGCCACTGGAAATGAGTCATAGATAAATATATATTTTTGGACTATGTGAAGGATTTAACTGCTATTTGGACATATGATTACATTTTTTTTTTTTACAATACCTAGACCACTATGGCTTCTGATTTCTTGAGTCCTTGGGTGAAATTGACCCAACCAATGAATAAGGAATATGCAAGACGACAAAATGTGCCCTGTCCATTATAATATTAATATAGTAGTATCGACCATAATATAGATAGATGGATGGATGGATAGATAAATAGATAGAAGTACTCTGTTGATGTCAAACTGGGAAATTTCCAGTGATGAGGACCGCAGGCCACAGCCGAGGACTCCTGTGCTCATCAAGATGTGCCACAGGCATCCAACAAGACGTGGGTTCCGTTACAATTGCTCCGACCAAGAATAAAAATATCTGCAGAAACACAAAATATAAATAAACAAGAATTGAAAAAAATTATTAGCTCTCACTGTGGTGTGTGATTATACCACAGTAAGCTATATACAGTTACACAGTACAAAAAGACCTTACTGATGTTTTCCCAAAGTTTGAAGTCCATTTTTATGATTTGTGATCTCCCCACGTCACGTGCCTCGAGTGCTGCAGACCTCACGTGACCGGGGGCGTGGCAGATAATCCGGAAACAAACAAACCGCCGCTGCAAGTCAGAGGAGGAAAGGTAAAAGAGCAACGCTTGTTGGGGGGGTTTTAAACACAGCTGGACATACGACATGGGATGCGAGTGTTAAACCGGATCGTGTGATGCCGTTTCAGAAAGAAATTTGAATCATTGTGTTCTCCGCACAACGCGACGGGGAGAGAGAGAGAGAGAGAGAGAGAGAGAGAGAGAGAGAGAGAGAGAGAGAGAGAGAGAGAGAGAGAGAGAGAGACAGAGAGAGAGACAGAGAGAGAGAGAGAGAGAGAGAGAGAGAGAGAGAGAGTCAAACTGCTGCGATTTTGAGTCAGTCGATGATCGTCGCATGTTTCTTTGTGTTGCCAGTCAGTGGAACAGAAAGCAGCGTGACGCACAATCAATATCATAATCGTGATGACCGTGGTCGCTCGTGCAGTCCTCCGGTCATTGAGAACTCCCGTGATTTCCGCATTTGTTTTCGTCCTCGCTGGCAGTGAGCGGACAGATGTTTGCGGACAGGGAGGTGCGACACTCGCGAGTTCAGAGGAAAGAACATCCGCACGCGTGTTATCACGAGTTCATTTAGTCGTGTCAGTTTGGATTAAAAGAAGAGAGGGAGAAGGAAATCAACACGTCGAGTCGCTCCCGGTTCCTCGGGGGTTTCCGTCGTCTTGGGTCAACAGGAAGTCTGCGTGACTGGCGCGGGGCTGAACGTGGCCCCGGCCCCGACACCTCACGGGCTCTGCGTGATCAATGAAAAACAATCAACACAAATTGGAAGTTAATAATAATGATAATAACTCACGACAAACTCCATGTTCAGCTTTATCCGCCGTTGTGATCCCTGTGGAGACTCTACACTTCATGGACAAAAGTATGTGGACACGACACTGGGGTCGTTTCTAATAATAATAATAATAATCATTTCATTTATAAGGCACCTTTCAGAAGTAGCTTCACAAAGTGCTCTCACAAAAACATACAAATCACAGACGATTAAAATCAGCATTCCAACAATAATAGGGATTTCATGTCACATCTGAATAAAAAAAGAATAAAAAGACTAATGCTTTGTCCCAGTTAATTAATTACTCTTAACTTAATAGATTCCTCAAGTACTTTTCGATATTAGTTTTTCATGTGTTATTATTTTTATTATTATTAAGTAACTTAGCCTACTGCCTATAACTCAATTTTCTATTTTCAACTATTTCAAATACATTGTTCTTGTCACCCAACACTGTTTTGGATTTCACAGATGCTCTCAGAAAATCCCAGCTTCGCGATTCCAAAATCGTGTGGAAAAACCTTGAGTCGAGGCGGACTTGAGAAATGTTCGAGTGTCCACAGAATTAATGAAATAGAAATTACAAACTTGTCTATATTGACCGAGGGATTGTGAGCGTTATGGGTCATACAATGAACGTCTCCGGGCCGCGCCAATTTGTTAGATCTCATGAAGCCTAGTGACACGCCGCACAACTGTATCGGACGGACATATTTTAAAGAGTAACTGCTTTATTGCCTCCATCCATGCAAGCACTGATGTAACAGCTGTGTTATGCAAATTTACAGGCAGTACACCTAAAACGAAACTAATCAAATGAAGGAGCCAGATGGATTTGGCGTGGGTGCAATAACGTATTTTCACATGTCAATCACCAAGACACTGGAATAATTTGTCCTCACAGCTCTTCAACATGGCCTACCAGGCTGCGATCCAAGAGGAGCCCAGTGTCTTAGTACACAACATCAGCTCCAACATCCAGAAGATCACAGTGCTGAGTAATAACACACACACACACACACACACACACACACACACACACACACACACACACACACACACACACACACACACACACACACACACACACACACACACACACACACACACACACACACACACACACACACACACACACACACACACACACACACACTTTAATTACCCCCTCACTATGCGAATCATGGTTAACACGAGGAGACCCTTCGGTCGATGAACTAACCTCTGCTCTCTTTCTTCCTCACCAGCCTCCGAGCTGCAGAGGGCGGTGTCTCTGGAAACAGAGCAGGACAGCAGCCAGCTACGACACACGCTGTGAGTTACCGTGGCTGGGTTGTGGCGGGTCTGCATGAATTATCTCTTACTTTGTACAAATACAGGTGCGGAAAAGGAGAATGTTCACTGGTGCCTGTCCCATAGTAGCCAAGTGATTGTTGACCCCGATATTAGTCTTTAAAGCTGATGCAGCCTCAACACTTTCAACATAAGGAGAGACCAACGGCTGTCCTTCACCCACTCTCTATAGTCTGTCAGTTTTGAATAAAATGTAAATGATACCTGACTTTTTTTTCTTCTTCTAATCCACAGGCAACAGAAGCAGCAGCAAGGCAACCAGCTCGCCAAAGAGACTGACCGACTGATCAAGGCATTCGCTGCACTTCCTATTGGCCCTGATCAGGTGCTGAACACTAACAACTTTAAAGTCGTCATTTCCCCCGTTAGGTCACGGACTGATGAAATGAAACAGACTTTAACTTTTGTGACTTTATCTCTGTGTTTACTCTGACGACATTTTTCCTGTGTCTCATAGCGGCAGAGAAAGATACAGAAAGAACGCCTGCTGAATGATTTCTCCGCCGCCCTAAATAGCTTCCAAAAGACCCAGCGGCAGGCAGCTGACAAAGAGCGAGAGTTTGTGGCCAGAGTCAGAGCCAGCTCCAGGGTGTCGGTGAGTAGTGTGCCGCATCCGCAATGTCACAAGAGCGAGGCCATGGAACACAGACAGTTAGGGTGCCAGAGCCTTCACGGTCTTTCGGTAGATCACGAAAACGTTAATAAAAATGGGTTTCTTTACATATCATTGATAGATTGATAAGTGGATAGTATTAGGTGGCAATGTTTTGACCTTTAAGGTCGTCATCAGACCGACATCCATGTGAACATAAAGCAGACAATACATACAGACAAAAAAAATGACTATAAAACATGACGGTCAGAAGGCTTATTTGAGCACATTTGAAGTTTTGTAAAGGGTTCGGACGGTGAGGGTCAGACCTGTTGATTCTCATCAAGGCTCGCTGACTCACTGCTGTGAGGTGCTGCGAATGATTTTTCTCCAGCAAGTGCTCCCAACGCAGCCTACCCACCTCACCAGAGAACTTATCTTGGCTCGGTGCAGATATCAGCAGATAAGCAAAAGAAACTGCAATTTATTACAGGTTGTACAAGCTACAGTTTTACACAGTTCTACTGTATGTGTTCTTTTCTTGTACGGATCAAAATGTCCTGCTATTTTATTACTTGTTGTGTCCGTCATCAGTGATTATAAATGTATTATATATTTTCACATTTTGTGCGCTGTGTTTCCTAATGAGGTAGTCTGTTGTGCTCTCGGGGACTCCCAGCACAGAAGAGAAATAGTTGCCACACTTCCCCAGATGTCTGCCTCCACATGTACTGTACATAAAGTTATTTCTACTTCACAGTATAATTCCTAAAGTCACACTGTCTTTATTTTGGATCTCTCATTTGAAAAAAAATAGAAGTGTCATCTATTCTGAATTTTGGCTGTAATTTTTGCACAAAATGTGAAACACTTCCTTCTTATAGCCCTGTATTCCAGTGAGTGAGTCCAAATAGTAAATAATAATTATAATGGAAGCTGCTGTTGAGTTTGTGTTCATGATGTTAGATTCTCATAAATGTCGCCACTTTACTGTACATTTCTGCCAAAATAGGTGTCAGTAGTCTGGAATAACTGAGGTCATTTATTCATATTTACTTGAAGCAGAGTTTCACGGGAAGCACTCGCATTGCTCCGACAGTTTTACTTGTGACTGTTTTTAGACACCCATTCCCTGGAGGGGGGGGGGGGGCTGTTTGCTTGGCACCTCAGTTCCCTCACCAATTATCCCCTTACACAGAAAAGTATCTGTGCCTGCTGTGTTCACACTGATAAGCAGGAACAGTTCCTTACTGCTCTAATTGGTTGGTGAGGAACTTAACTTGGCTGGGAGGAAAAAGCTACAGGTTTTATTTTTTCTCCATGTCATCATGGGTACATATATGGAGATACAGAATGAAATCATATTTAAGATGAGTCAAGATTACACTTTATAATCAGAATAGTCTTTTCCTAAATTTGTCTTGCATCCAGGGACGTACACGGTTTCTCATAAATGACTACAAAAACAAAAAAAACGTATAACCAAACAACAAAGTATATATATTCACACATCACACATTATGAATAAGTGTCTGTACTAAATTTAATGAGGGTTTATGGTCATGGGCATTACAAAAATTCCAATAACACCCAGTAACTTCTGTTTCCTTCAACAGGGAGGCCAACCGGAGGACAGCTTTGGATATGTGACTCCATTCTCAAAGTATGCCCACTGTTTCTGATTATTCTGATTATTATCGTTTTGTGATGTCATTATTATATCAAATGTTATTCTGATTGTTCTAATTGCATCCAAATTTGTCCGTGCAGTGACGCCCAGTTGCAGGCTCAGGCCGAGGCCATCACTGAAGATGACCTGAGGCTGATTCAAGAGAGAGAGTCGTCCATCAGGCAGTTGGAGGTACGAATAAGAATCAAATGTCCACAGCATCACTGCTGCATGTCTTTGATACATGAACACATGAACACATGATCCACGTGAACCATTTTTTTCTTTATGTTCCTCGGTTCAGGCTGACATCACAGATATCAATGACATCTTCAAGGACCTGGGGTTGATGGTGCATGAGCAGGGAGACATGATAGGTGAGCATCTTTCATCAACATATATTTTGTACCTGTCTGTTCTTCCTTTTGTCACCGTTTACAATGAAAGATCGACCAATAGATGATAAGATCTGCATTGTAAATATTCATATAATCTTTGTGAAATGGGTGCTCGCCCTTCTGCCCACAAGCTGCATGTAAAGATGTGTGTGTGTGTTTTACTTGTGTGTTCTGCAGACAGCATAGAAGCCAATGTGGAGAGTGCAGATGTGAATGTCCAGAGTGCCACCCAGCAGCTAGCACAGGCTGCAGAATACCAGGTAAAACATAACAGAGTTAAGACAGATGGAAAAAGGAAATAAGGAGGTGGGGAGTGGACAGGCATTTAAATGTATAAATGTCAGTGAAGTTAGTCTGGAACTCGTAGCTCAAAGAATACTTTTTTTCCAGTTTGTTTACTTAAAGGAAACTAAGATAAGGAGGCATAATGATTAAATAAAAAGTCATTTTATAACATCAACTAGCCTGAGTGAAATCATCGAAATCAATCGATCCATTAAAATTCAAATGATGTCTTTTCATTTTCTGCCCCCTCCCAGAGGAGCTCAAGGAAGAAGATATGCATCCTGGTAATAGTGTTGGCTGTAGTTGCGGTTATAGTGGGACTTATCATCTGGGGAGCCGTCAAAAAATGAGGCCTGGTACTTCTCTTCACTCGTCAGCCTGGACAAAGGACGAAGAATCGTCCTTCCTCTCCTGTGCCCCCCACCCCCCCCACCCTAATTTTTTTAAGCTGCCTATCTTTCTGTGGACTGCACACGCCCTTGCTTTGGAACAAAACTAGCGCCGGTAGCTTTGTTGTTATAATCAGCTGTAAATTATTTATTTGTCCGATTTACTTTGACAGGAGAGATTTTCATCCGCACATTTGTCCCACAAAACCGGGTATTCAGCGGCAATCGTTGCTGCAGAGTACCTGTTCCTACTGCCCTGACCATGTCCAGAGCATTTCCATTGAGCTGAATGTTAAATAATGTACAGTGTAGACAAAGCTTATGGGTGCAATGAAGCAGCGTGTGTCTGGGGGCAAGGTAAGAGGCGATTAACCTTAAGATCTATCGTCCGTTCAAAATGTCAGATTTCTGCAACGCTCTCTTTTATGAGAACCACATACTAAATGTTTCTCTGCAGTTAAACAACAAGAATCAAGTGCACTTTGTAAATGTATTGTGACAAAAACAAATATAGCCAAACTACATTTAGCTCATTCTAACGCAGTGTTCTTGGAGACAGTACAGCCTTTTTTTAAATCTATATCTCCTTTACTTTAGGGTCATCATTAATTCAAATAATAGTATGTTTATGTTCAAATTCATGTTGTTCGCCTAATGCTAAATGGAAAAAGTACAGTAAATATTCACCTTAAATCTTGTGGTTGTGACTTTAAATTATAGTCCACTATCAGCCAATCATCTTTATCAATAGGTGGTGTCCCCTCAGCTCGACAAACAGTTTTTAACTGTGTAGCTCAGAGAGACTGAGCGTATATCGAGGACAATCCTTTATTTTTTTATTTTTTTATTAAATTACCTGTCACACAATTGATAACATACAAACTAAGAATGACTGTGCAACCTGTACAGCAGACATTGTAGGCGATGGTCAAATAATAGCTGCAGTTGTGGTTTCTGATTCAACCAACTTAGGTTTGTTTTATTCAAAACCCCTGGAGCACCATGCAGGTCATTTGGCCGTAGATATGGCAATCAGTCGTGTTTCTGAGTACAAGTCTAATCAGCCACTACAACATAGAAAAACACCTTTGTGTGCTTTTTCACAGAAAACGATTATGTCAGTTTTCACTATTGTTCTCTGACAGATAAAATGTGAATTGACTGTATGAAGAAACCAAAACCAACGAGTACAGGAAGTGAAATCAAACTGTTCAATCAAAGCTAAATCAACAGTCTTACCCAGATGTAAAATAATGACTACATGTGATTTAAATTTTGAGATATACCATGTAAATGACCTGAATGTACTGAACCTGAGATAAGGTTTTCAGGTTTCAGGGTAAGAAGGGTTCTTTTTACCAAATTGTGATTTTTACATGATTATTTTATTATTCTTTTATTCTTCAATAAAAAAAATTTCACTAATATAACATGCTGTCAGACTATTTTACATCATTCCTCTGGTACTGGCATCATTTTGACTGCAAGTCAAATGAACAACAGGCTGGCAGCAGGTTTGGTGCTTATTTATTTAGACCCATGTGATTTGAAAAAACAATGTTTACCCACCAGAGACTTATCACCTTGTCAGTAGAATATTTTCTATATAAACGATGGTTAACAGACTACACAATTTTGAAAGTTGTGATATTTATTTACTTACTAATTGGATGTGATGAAGATTTATTTAAAGATTAGATTGAATTGCAAAAATGGTTTTGCCAACCATTAAACATGACTATAAATGATTCGGCAAGAGCATGTGGTAGAAACAAGTAGAAACTGACTGGGAAGGTGTATAGGAAATATCATTATTATTCTACCTTTTCTCCCTTCCTACCTAATATCCCTTCCTTCAGTAACTGCTGTTGACTATGTTTCCCTTGAGCAAGACATTTAATTCAGCTTCTTCAATACAAGGATTTGGTGTTTCCCAGTCCAGGACAGTGGAGGACCAATAACAGATCCCTGTGGTACACCTCAGGAGAATCCTTTTTCAATGTCTAGTCTGGAAAGAGTTACACCACATGCCGTATCCTTGTTTGCCCTTTAGACGAAAGGAAATAAATTCCAGGCAGCCATGAGAGGATGAGATCATGGGGCAGATCAGGTATATGTCAGAACAGACGGTGTTGGAGTTGGACTGGCATAAGGAAGTAACGGACTGCCTGTGACGCAGAAGGCAAAACTTTCCTTGGCAGAGTGAGAGACGAGGATTTGGACACAGTGTTGTAAATACATCACTCGGGCAGAGAACAGGTTGAACTGGGCGTCAGTAGGACAGGGAATATTTTTGGCTGGTTACACACAGAAAGTAGCAGGTTGCTGCAAAGGACTGAGCCGGATTTTCCTTCCAAACAGAAATGTCACAGCTAAGAAGGCGCAGGAAAGTTTGGACGAGTGCAAAGTGACTGCAGGGGAAGCTGGGCGTGTTCGGTTGAAAGTAGACAGACACACAAGGAATTATATGGTTGTTTTTCAATTTGTGTAATTTTCCTTAACATTTAATTTACTTGTTTAAGAAAAAGTCAGGTCCACATACAAGACAAGAATCAAGGCTGAACTTGCTGGTGCTTTCTAAAAGCAGGAGGTCTCCCAGGCACAGGCTCTTTTTGCCTGTTGGTGTGGAAACATCACAAATAATGACAGAATTTGGACGCACATGAGAGTCTACATAGACATAACTCTGCTAGGATGTGGATAAATGGAGAAATAAGTCATCCGGGCAAACACAGGGAAGGCAGGTCGAGTGCGTCATTGGCGAGTGGAAGTTAACGTTGCTAATCTTTTCCATTAAGAAGCAGAACGTATCTCGCTTTAATATGTTATTCTAACGTCGAAGGTGACACTTTGCACTTGTGCATCTTTTCCCCAGAGACAGGGTGGAGGAGACACAGCATTTTCATATGAATCCCCAAATGCAGACTTCTGAAAGAGGATTAAATATGGCCTACTATCAGTTATGTGCAGACAGTTGTGCCAGATAAAATCCAGATCTTAATGGGATGCTCCAACAACTTAGCGTTGGACCTTGGTTAAATTGGGAGACTGGCAGGAGGCAGATTAAAAAAAAAGAATGGTCAGAATTGAAACTACGGAAGACCAAGATATGCTGACAGTTACTTCCAAAATGCAGCAAAAACACTGGCTAGACCTCCCATAATGCTACTCAATGGAATCTTTGGTTGAAGATGGAACAGGGTTGCTCACGCCTTTCAACCCCCATGCCCCCAGTTTGCAATACGGCTTTCTCTCAAGATTCAAGATAACCCTGATGGCATTATCAAAGTTATCTGAGACATAAGGAATCTCCCTTCAGGGGCCAAGAGGCTGAGTAGTGTTCCTCCTCCTGTAAACTGACCTTTATCTTTAAAGGTCAGCTGAAGTGTCCCCTGTAGTCTACTCCTTTTACTGCTAAAACCTCCTCAAAGATTTGTCTCTATAATGTTCACATACATTTGGTTAAAAAGAAAATTGCTTGTCTTGCATTAAATCAATTGTTGCTGCCAGCAGAGGGCAGCACGGGAACACTTCTATAACCATCAGGTCTGTAACGTGCCTCTGTGTAATTCACCATGACTATCACATATTAAGTTCTTAGGAGATCTTTCTACAATAGCTATCTGCATTGTTGACTATTTTAAAGTGGTGCCCATGTACAGAAGATTAAAAAAATATATTAACAAAAGAAAATATCTTTCATTTCACAGCCAATCAGGGCTCTGACCAATGTCCAGGTTGTTCTACAAAGTGGTACAAAGTGGCTGTTGCTCAGTTTCAAGCCTTGAGTTTGTCCTTGAACAAAATAATGAATCCTTTGTCCGCTCTGGGATGCAGATCAGCGAGTTATGATTCTCATCAGATGGAGTGGTGATAGCTATAAAGACTATATTATTTTTTCAGCTGAAATTGTGATTGCAGTAGCCTTGTCCTCATCATAAATGAATCCCATTTTTCTCCATCCTCTCCTCACCTCACAGTCTGTGTTGTCGACATCTCGGAACCTTGTAAGTGAGCATCCCAGTCTCCGTCCGTCGTCCCTGACTTGTAATCCGCAGGCCTGATCCAGAGCCCCAGAGGGCAGCATTCCTCCCAGCAACCCAGGAATGTCAACTTTATTTTGGAGTCCAGCTGTGGACCAGCAGGAGGAATGCGGCGTGTTTGCTGTTAGAGTCGTCCCTGTGGTGTACTCTCTCTGAAAAGAAATATGTAGAAGAAGTCATAAATAAAGATGAGGTACAGCTGGCACTGGTGGGACGACAACTGGCACCAGAACAGAAAAACATGCTGGCAGGTCGGCAGGGGTTTTTAGATTTAGAGGCTTGTGTGTGTTCAGGTAAATATTGATGTTTTTCTGAAGAGGAAGTAGCTCTCAGGTATGTGACGGGATGTTCCACGCCGAGAGGAAACCGCTGCACTCACCAGCCGTTTCAAAGTCAAAATGTCAAACGCTGAAGGAGCGATGCATGTGCGCTACACCTGTTCAAAACTGTGTACTACTTCTGCACACAAATACAAATGACTGGCATCAAGTAGTGCCAAGACAGTGTCACGATCCGCTGCCTCAGCGCCCGTCTCCTCATCATTCTTCCCAAGCCACATTTCTCCCATCATTTCCTATTCACCTGTCTGCCCCACCCATCCACACATGCTCACGTTTCCACTGATCATCAACCCTGCAGTCTTTCAGACTGTCCCATCCTGCACCGCTATCAACTTTGGATAAATATATATATACATATACACACGCACACTAGTGTTTTTCTAGTCTGCAATTTATTAATCTATTGAATGTCTCACAGGCCTGTGTTGTATGCATCTCTCCTGTTTGAGGTACATTATTGTCAGGGTTATGCAAGAACTGGACCCAGTTGCAGAGGGCAATTTAAATGATACATTTAACAAACAGAGTACAAAACAGACTTACTTTGTAAAGTAAAACAACATTCAACAGAGCGTCAACGAATGTAGTAAAAGAAAGATAATCTCAGGCATAACAAGCTGCAGCAAAACACAGGAGCGGGGGGGGAAGTCAACAGGAACAACATCTCAGGTGCAGACTGGGGGGGGGGGAGTCAACAGGAACAACGTCTCAGGAACAGACTCGGGGGGAAATCACAGGCGAACCAACAAAGACAAAGGGAAGCACAGAGACTAAATAGACACAAGGTGGGCGGGGCTAATTGAACACAGGTGAGACACATTAGGAAACAGGTGCAGCCAATCAGAGGGGCAGGCGACACAGGACAAGCAAAGACACCAGAAACAAGACACAGGAAAGGAAGTGAAGCAACACAAGGAAAGGGACTTTCAAAATGAAAGCACATGCACTATAAAGTAACTATTCATATGTTTTGTCCAACAAGAAATGTCTCTACCAAAGATCAGGCCAAACCTACGGCCCGGTGATAACAGGGATACCACTACATTTTCATTAGACTGGGTGTGTTCCAGAGCAAAAAAACTTCTCCTAGTTTTCTTTTTCTTTTTTTAAAGTCCTACCCTTACCCCCATCTCAATTCAACTGCTTACAGTCTGTTACATTATCTATTTGTACCTTAATGTTCAGCCATATGGGTTAAATGCTGAGCTTAAAACTTACAGCTGTATCTAACTCTGTGAGATGACTCTTTAGGGGGTGATCAACTTCCTGGCCCCCCTCATCCTGCGCACATCTCTGATTTAGTGAATCTACAGGTCAAACGGCCAGTGCATTGATTTATTCCTCTGGAACAAAGAGAGAGTAAAGGAGGCTTTTCGCCCAACCTCCCTGTTCACTTCTTCTTTTTTTTTATTTTACACATTGTGTGAACAAGCTAAATACCATCCTGGTTTGCGTACCTCAAATCATCTCCTATACATGTAGGGACACAGTTTGTATAGAGGAATGTAACCAAGAGAAAAAAATGCAGGAAGACAAACTATGGTGACCTTGTGTATCGCAACAGACGTCATAAACTCCAACCGCCTAGCCGTTGGTGGGAATGAAGAATGAAGGATGGAGGAAGGCAGGGAGGTAATTGAGGAATGGACGTGTGTCTCCTAGGTGGCCATGTTGTTACTCTGGAAGGATGTGGGCATTGGTCAGACCACACACACACGCACACAAACAGAGAGACACACACACACACACACATTCGGTGGGCATACTGGCAGAAAGGCCTTCCCAAGCTTCTGCTCTTGTTATTGTTATGCAGTGGTAAGGATTTAACTCTGGGGCTTCACCATGGTGGGACCGTAGGAATTAGAGTCTGGGTTAGTGCAGTGATAGGTATTTGATTCTTGGTTTCTATAATGGTCGGCAATAAATTGTGGGTGCTTGTCATGGTCGGACTGGAGTAATTCAGCTCTGGGTTCCTGTTGAACTGCAGTCACATTTTCAGAATTTGGATAAAAAAGGAACAACATGCCAGCAGACTTAGCTCGATAATGTTCCATCCAAACTGCATCATTTTAAGACAATTAGGGAACCAAATCAACATCATTTTCTGTGTTTGTTTTCCCTCCACGGTGCTCGCTACATGCAGTCTTAACTCGGTGGACTGTGCTGGCAGAGAGCAGGCATTCAAATGTAGTAATGTAATGGAAAAGGCAGAGAATGAGGTACATTTCTGTTCACATCACATATCCTGAGTCCATGTGAATATAAGATATTATGTTAAAGTGGGAATCTCAGCGTTATTGATGCACAGATACAGAGCTGGAACATCATAGCAAAGCGCTGATTGCAAAACTTGCCTTCAATTATGAATAGTTCAACACTCGAAAACTCAGCTAATCTGTCTCCTCGGGACTGTGCAGCTGAGTGGTTTGATCCCATTTGATTGGCAGTGATGGAAACATGATCAGACAATCTGACAGCTGACACGAATCATTTTTTTTTTTTTAAATCTCTCACATGAAATAGCCAAAACTGTTGTGAAGAACTGGCAGAACATGTTGTGTTAATACGGGATCCCATCAATGGTAACAAGAAGCAGATTGAGAAAAAAATGTTGTCAGGTTTGCACGTATCAATTCAAGTATCTCTGTGGTCACAATATGATGAAGACTGTTCACAGTGTTTGAATTTCTAGCAGTGCTTGATGATTAATTCCTTTAAAATGTAATTCGTTGATATATTTTATAGATGTTTACCCTCTTTGTATGAGTTATATCTAAAGTTGAGATTCAAACACTTTAATTATATATCGTATTGTGTCAGACTTACCGGAAAACACCAGACAAGCAGGATTGCAGACGCACTTTTTACAGATCCTGGCCCTGAGCCCACAGTAAATTATACCTGTTAATCAGCTGCATTGAAAGGCGTTTGACGTCAGAGGTGGACAAAGCTAACAGAGCGAGAGGTGTGAGGATGGTGTGCACGAGAATTTGAGTAGGCAGATGGGGCTGTGGAGGTCAAAGGTGTAGAGGGGTTGACGGGTGGGGCAGCGGCGGTGGTCGGGTGAAAGCCGCTCAGCAAACACAGCTTGCTGTCAAAAGCACATCACGTACATGACTAACCACAAGTCTGTGAGAAAGACAGAGGAAGGATACGTGTGTGAGAGAGGGAGAAGGAAGGCAGGGAGGCAGATAGAGAGCTCACGAGACCGAAAGGGCGAAGGAGGGAGGCCCTCAGTTTACTCACAGTGGTGTGATACGTTCGTCATGTTTTCACACCGGGGGGATTCTCAGACTGCTTGTTTCCATTTCACTGTCTGACACTTGTCTTCAACTGTCCAGATAACAGATGGATGGATGAGAAACCATGATGGTCACACATGAGATGAAAAATGTGATAATCAATGAATTTATAGATCAAGCATTAATTATAAGGCAAGAAAAAGAGATGAGATCATTTTCAACCAAATTAACATTACTGATGAGATGTAATGAGACAGTGACGATGCGACAGAGATAATTCAAGACAAGACAAGATCACATAAGATTAGAGGATATGAAACAGAGGAAATGTGCCAAGGAGACCATCACTAATGAGATTATGAGAGACATGAAAATATGATCTTCAACGAGGAGGCAAAATGAAATGATAGCTCTGATATGAGAATAGACAAGAGGAAAAAAGGAAATGATCTTCTTATCTGATGAAGATAATATTAGGAACAAGATAGGGATAAAAATGACAACTTTCTTAGAACCCCTTAAAAATGAACAATATATTGGTTTTAAACACAAATAATCACAATATCTCTATAACGTCAATGTAGCCACCTCTCTTCTTTTCGCTTTTCGGACACATTTTAGTATCTGCCACTGTCAGAGGAAAGGGAAAACTGCGAAGCATGAGGTGCCGATAATGCAACCACCATTAAAAAACGACGAAGAAGAGTGTACAACCAATCACGTTGAGATCTCTTATCGTGTTGCGGCCCTGCAACCAAAGCTCCCCGATTTACACCACAATGTTAAACAAGTTTAGAAGAGGAGAAGGGGGAAATGAGATTAAATCCAATTGGCTTTATTTGTGAGTTGATATAATGAATTTTATTGATGACTTTACTGATCACAGGAGACTTCATTGATTAGGAAAGAAGTGACATGGACCTTAAAGGGTGATTTGAAAGGGTAAGATGAGATGAGACGATTAGAGGAGGTACAGTTTGATAAGAAATCATCGAACAAATAAAACAAGACTATATAAAAGGGTTAGGGTTGCTTTGACAACAAGACCAATTGTTGCAGTTCTTTTTTAGATTTTCTCTGAAGGCTCAGACAGAATCTTCTCAACCAAAGACACACAACAAGCTAAACAGGACTTCAAATAAACCCGTCCCCACGTTTCTGTTCAGCGACCAGTTCAATCCAGCCCTCAAAGGCACAAATCTGTCACCACATCAAATGTTTTCTTTTTAGATCTCAGTAAAGTCTTTTGCTCTTTGCCTTAATTTATCCTGGGAATATTTGCCGAGCACATATGCTCTCTTTCATCAACACCCCAATTCACACATACAGAGTTATACACATTCATACCTGGCTGCTGCCCCTTGCAACCACAGTCCTTTACTGTTGATCCAGTGGGCAGCTCCACCAGACCAATTTGGACGTAAAAGAAATGTGCTCAAGGGCATTTCCATGGTATGGGCTGAAGGAGATGAGAGCAGGTCACACTCATCTCCGTGAACTACATTTCTGTTTGGAAATCAGGGATCAAAAATCCATCTTCTCGTAGAACTACACTTGTCAAAAAACATATTGGAAATAGCCACTTTGTATATAGAAAGATATTTAAAAGAAACCATCCAGCTTTCTGTCAATGCATTTTGGAAATCAACAACTTTTAGACATCAGTGTTTGTCAACCCAATTGATTTTGTGCTCCATGTTCCCATCTAGTTTATTAAAGTTAGTTAAAACTTGATTTTTAAGTTACAGTCTTCATTATCAAATTTTCATTTCAATTATAATGCATGAAAAATAGAATATATCACAGTTATTCTATTCTCTTTTAGTCATTTCCCTTTATGTTTGGACGCTAACATGTGCTAACTGACTGAGCATCGACTGAGGCTGATGAGAATGGCATCAGTTTTGCTGGGATATGATCATTAACCCGAAGTACTGGACAAATTAAGGGTTATGATGGCGCTAGTTAGTGATTGCCAAAGTTATTACAATTCAAACTGCGGGGTATTGAATGTCTGAATCAGATTTCATGGCAATCCATTGTTTGGATATTTCACTCAAAAGCACAAATGAGTGCCTCATGTTGATTCTAAAGAAAGAAGTCAAGGCATCTGAACCATAAGGATACAAACTTTAATTGCAGTCAGTCAATCGTTGTTCAGGTTTTTCGGTTTGGACCAATGAAATAGTGGATTTACTGACAGAGCCACGAGCTCATATGCACCATGGAACAGCTGATAAAGATTTTCGTCCATTATCCCCAAAGAAAAGCTGGCACATTGTCTAAAATGGCACATCTGGATCTTTCCAAGTGGCTGTTGTCCTGAGACCAACAATTTGTATGCGATTCTTGGGAAAACAACTGCCTCGGCCAACCATTTGTGCTTTAATCACAGAGACCGAACCCTTACCCTACAGTGTACAATTGTATTTTGCCACTTGGCAAAATAAGGTCGTCTGTCTAAAGTGACACATTTTTCAGCAGAACTGACATTATATATATCAGAATCAAGTGCCAGATGGCATGGACGTTGATCCATAATGGTTCCACTGTCCCTCACTGTTCCAGGTGAGCAGCTCGGTGCTCACCTCTTCATAAGAGCCCTCCCTTCATGCGACAACATGTTGCTCTGCTCAGACCAGTCTGAACTGCCCCGGCTAGGACACGGCCGCTCGAGCATCAAACGATATTTTTAATCAAGCGGTCAAAAGCTATTGCACAAACATTCTAAAGTAGCTTAGGTCAACAGTGTCCCAGAGCCTGTTCTGTTAGCTGGAATGCTCCTGTACGCTGCAAACAGGCCTTTCTTTGTGCCTCAGTCCAGCAGTCTCACGCCACACCGCACCGCTCTGGAATCCTGTTTGTTTTCTTTCAAATTTCTCAACCTAGTTGAGTCGAGTTAACCTCCAATGTGGAAGCGCAGTGTACTTTGTGTGCGCGTGTGTGTGTGTGTGTGTGCTTGAGTTTCAAGGTGTGCGCTAAGTGCGCATCTGTGCAGCAACAGTACAGCTCATTGAGCATGTGTTCATTTTAAGCTGGTGCCAAAGTTCACTTGCTTTAAAGTGGAACATACTGGAGAGTTAAAATATTAGAAACGCAGGGTATATCACAGACTTCGTAAATCTAGCCAGTTGGTCGTTGATGTGAGGAGTAACAGATAGATGCCTATTTGACCAAACTCTGCTCTCCGTTGCCAACGGGCCTGGTTTTTCATTCACATTCAATTCAAACACTGCAGTATTTTTTTGACCGAGCTGCAGTGGTATTTTAATGAATATGTCTGATTGAAATACCAGGATTTTCTGAAGACGTGTACATGGTCATTTTCCCTTCATTCAGGGACAGGGATCTGTCTTGAATCTGTTGTTTTACATCATTGGACTCCACCACATTCGTTTTAGTCAATCCACTTATCTAACCAGTAATCTGAAATGATCCACAATACATTTTAACGCCCTCAGTTCTGACCGGACAAGGCTTACCCTCCCATACTTTCAGTCCTCCTCCCCTTTCTCCTTGTTTCTTCTGTTGGCTGACCAAACCGGAGGAATTCATAATCCCGGAAACATTTTACAGAACAGAGTAGGCCAAGCAGAGCAATGCAATTTGTCTTTCCTGTCCTTCCTGACAATGAAACTTACATTCAATAGGCCTATTATTTCTGGTACTGACCACCACTGTTCTCTCGTCATATGATCTAACCCTGGCTACTGGGAAGCCCTGTTTGTGGACTTAATATCCTGGTTCTGTGGGTAAAGAGGCTACATGGACTGATCGACTGATTCTTTCAGAAAGGCAAATGTCAGGCACATCACAACTCAACTTCAACCAGGCTCCCAGGGGCATTACTATGGTTAAGCTTGCCTCGAGGTTAGCATTTAGACCAGCGCCATCTTGCTTATTTGGAACCAGACATAGGAGAGGCGGGTGGGTATGAGAGCTCCTCCACTGCGCACCCACCCACACCTGCAGCCATGCACCGATTGGACAGCGCTAGCTTGTTTGTCCATGAATCCATCCATTTTCATATAGGTCCCCACCCGCCCGCAGCGAGAGCCTATTGCAGCTCACACTGATCAAGAGGCGGGTTATGATCCAGGTCTGTGACAGTCAACCATTCAGTCTCAACTTCACACCTACAGGCAATTTAGGGGTGAACGTTTTCCTCACCTATATGTGGGAGGTAACTCGTGCAGACATGGGCAGAGCTCCACACAGAAAACCCCCAGTTCAAGGCTGGTCAGCAAGAGATACATGGAGTAGATTTACACAAGACAGAAGTGCACATATTAGATGACGACAGATAGGTATTAGAATAGAATTATACACTAAGGTGATCTGTTACTGTTTGACCCGGTCAGAATACACGCACTATGTCACTGTACACACATGTCACTGTGTCCTACATGTGAGCGCACTGACTGAAGTATCGGATTTTTGATAAGCAAACCATTTCCTGGCATAAGCTTTATATTAAACATGCAGTTATGAGAGTGGTACAGATTTTTTACACCTAATAATTACTACAATTCCTGAAGAAGAAAAAATCAACCAGCTTTGTTGTTTTTGTATCAAGGAAATCAGTAAAGAGTAAGAGGAGCTCTTACTGATTGTGGGTCGTGTATGTTCAAATTATATACTTAATATCTCATGTTTTTCTGAGCATTCATCTTTCTCCCGCCATTAAAACATTTCTCACTCTGATGTGTTTGACTCTGTTTCAAACCTTTTACTGCTACATTTCCAGTAACCTGAGGAAATGCCTTTTCTGGGCTGTCCCACTAAATGCCACATATAGGCGGCCCCTTCTCATACTGCAGGGTAGGCCGCTCCGAAAAGCCCCTCCAAAATACTCCTCAGGGCGGTGTGTCCTGAATGTCCCGCACCTGCATAAACACACCGAGCCAGGAGAGCTGCCTGCCGCCCTGTCAGGCTCACTAGACCACATGTCCAAAAGGCAGGAGAAAAAACATACCTGGGAACAGTTACCGTGAGAAGCAAAGGTAAAGTAGAATTCAGTCAACCACAGAAGGTTGCAGGGTAAGAGAGGTGTGTAATCTTTTATTTATACGTGCTTAGTGAAAGTCAATATGCAGGGTGAGGTTTAGGTTTTGCACGAACAGGTAAAAACAATACAAGTGTGATTTGCCATTAAAAAATCTTTGGTTCTGCAACAAGGGGAGAGATGGGGATAGAGATAGAGATAAGGAAAATAATGTCAAAACTCAAATAAGATTGGGCGAGAGAAACAATTTGGGAAAACTCCGGGGATAATTAAGCAAAGCGAGTAGGGGTGAAAAGAAAAAATGTGTCGCAACCAGAAAGCGTCTGACGTGGGCCCCCAGGACAGGCTGCGTATTGACGCACTGTGACACAACACCTACCTGTCAGACATGCCCCACATAGGTTCTCCTCACGGGGACAAGGCTCCATATTCACACTGCATCACACAACACCTTGCAGTTACGCAATTGTCGCACCCTTCAATCATTGTGCTGTAAGTGAGACCGCACAAGGGGCCCGGCCTCTGCTGCTTTATGGTACACGGGGCTCGCGTTTAGCTAGTGGGGCCTCCACGTTTAATCCTGTAGAAATGCCTTTGAGAAGTGATTTGGTAGGACGTTTAGTCTTGTTTCCTGGATTTGGTATTAATAACTGTGTGGAACAAAGGTCCCGTTGACCCAATCTGCATTTGCTGGAAACAGCAATTTAACACTACGGCGTTCTGGCACTGTGTAGATGTGTAGTCACATTTATAAAAATGCATTACATCAATTGTAAAAACTGCTAGTTCGCTGCCACTGATTTGACAGATACTCGGCTCCTTCCTGCGTCACCGCCTCGTCCTCCTCTGCTGCTGATGGATCTATTCACTGCCAGTGACTGGATACAGCTGGAAAACGAGCAGTGAGCTCACCGCGGATGCGTGAGCCACGTTGTGGTGTAATGCACGCGCAGATCATGATACTTTTAACACGATTACGCTTCATAAATCTACAAGGAATCCTTTAGCAGAAATGTCAGTATGTTGCTATGTTGCATCTTGCCCGTTTATTATGACTGTTGTCATGGCAGCCACTAGAGATGAACTGAAGGATAAAGTGAGTTTCAGCCGAACTCGAGTCATACATACAAGTGTTTTGCAAATTTAGTTTGACAGCTGACTACCTTAATGAAGCGAACTTAAAGGAATCATACAACGCTTTGGGAAAAAAAACATTTACTAGCTTTCTTGCTGAGAGTCAGATGAAAAGTTTGTTAACTCCGCATATCTCATGGTTCAATATGAAACAGCAGCCACGGGACAGTTTTTCTTATCTAAACAGAAAGACCGAGGGAAACAACTAGTATGTCAAATAGTCACAAAAAAGAGATGAGAGCGTATCAACTTTCTAATCTAAATCTTGACAAGAATGTAAATGAACAAATCACCGGAAATGTTAAACTGTATATATTGCATTATATATATAATGAAATGATAATGTAACACTCTTTACTTTTAAAGAAAATGTGGTTCTGTGGAGGAAACGGTTAGGCTTACTGAGACTGGCTGTTGTTTGCGTTGTATTACCTCCAAACGGACGTCACGGTTTAATCACCACCTATTTACGACCACGTAAGTGCTTCGAAACTTTATGTGTGTTTTTGCTCTGATTCACTCCTGCTGAGAGTGGAAAACTCATTTCTGTCAGTATGTGCTGAGGTAGGAGAAACATGTGAAACTGGGGTCATCTGCTGTCGGCTCGACAGCTAGCTGAGCGATGACACCGACCTGCGTCATCACTTCCTCCTCACTCTGCTGAGGAATCCACCTTCCGCTGTTCCAGCTGGGGAATATTCCATGTTGTTGTGAAGAGGAGGATGAGGGCATAATATTTTCCACTGTCAGTCAGTTGTGGGCAGGTATGCTACGAGGTAAAAAAAACACCCTGTCAGCATAGGACACAATTGGATTTTTTCTTATTTATCTGTCAGGGTTGAGATATGACACTGTCCTCTTAGTTAGTGCATGATTGCCAAAGTTCTTATGGTCAAGTCTCACCCGCAGGCAGCCATCCTGATGGTTATTTCAGGATAACAAGGCTAGACCGCTATCTAAAATGAATTGGGAGGGATCCACACCTACACTTTCAACATAGTCACGACACATAAACCCTACATGTATAAAATCACCAGTTAAATAGGATTTTTTTTTAAAAAACACCTGAAAGGTTTGTGACTTTTCTCCAAAATGAGGCTTAGTATGTTCATTTTTCCACAAGTTATACCCATCTATCCACGCTTATTCAAAGTCTGTCTGCACCTACCGCTGCCATCAGTTGAAACCCATCAGTCAAATGTGCGCTTGCCTCAACAGCATGATTGGCTCGCTGCGGTTCATGGTTTGGCGGACCATTGGCTGGACATGTGTCAAACAAACCGCCATCTTTTACGAACTATTCAAATTCAGGGTTGGCCTCCTCCCGTACAATGTCTCTGTTAACACAAAAGCCTGAACTTATTCTGACCCATTTTACCTTGTATCTCCTTCAACAGATCGTCATTGTCCTATCCCCCATTCAACAAATTGCTGAGCTTGTCAAAAAACACATCGCTCCCTCTCTCTAGGTCATCATGGCCTTCACAATAGCAGCAGTCATTCTGCTTTGAACCCAGAGAAAATGAACTTTCGGCAAAGGGAAGCGAGATCAGGGGGTAACAACAGACATGCTCACAGTTACATATATCAACACGGAGGGGTCAGATTGCCATTAGACAGACAGACAAACAGACAGACATGGGGCGAGGGTGTAGGCTGCAGTCTGACCTTGCCGACAGATGGGGAGAGGCCTTTCGTTCCAGACATACAGACAGACAGGGAGGGGTCCCGTTAGCCACTGTGCAGAAACTGCATATCTGGAAACAATTAGAGCAGATGGGAACCCTGGCCAAAGTGTTTCTACAATGTAGCACAATTCTCTCAGTTTGCTCCCAAATGAGTATTTGTTCACCAAACCGCCAGTTACGAAAGCACAGTTCATTATTCCAATCCGACATCTTATGAAGCAGCAAACAATAGCTTTTTTTAATAATCCGTTGACAGCCCATTGAAAAGGGAAAGCCTTGAAGACCAATATTTTCGCAGCTGTTTTTCAAGGGACCGTCCTCCTCGCACTGATCTTTCACATTTCGCCACTAGTCATCTGAAAACAGCGTTACCCTCTGCAGTGTTCAGCACTAAGAAACTTCATCAAAGGACGGATCTATTGTTGACCTTGAATGTTCTTTCGCTCGAGACACCACCCAGACGCTGGCTTTCGATGCCAATGCCAGAGGGCCTGACCAGGTTTCACTGGTAGCGCCAAAGCTCCAGCAGTGATGAGAGGCACACATCGTACACTTCCCTAATAAGAGCACTTGTGGCCTGAACATTGTTCCTTCAGATGATGACAGTGTTGTTTTTCTTCCCCTGGGCACTGATGATAGTGCCAGTATGGGGAGCCTAAGCTCTGAGCTGGTTTTATGTAGAAACCACACGCACATAATACTTTTAAGTTAGAACTCACAGTAGTTTATGCCAGGAGTCATCCAGTTACTTCAGTCGTGCAGTACTACTACTGTTTTTGATTACATAAGAACAGTAGACAGTGTGCAGACACTTATTAACCCGGCCCTTTCCTTGATTTACTATCAAAATTATTAAGGATAAAGCATCTACAAAGCATTCCGTGCCTTGACAGCTTTGTATTTTATCAATCAAACAATATCTGAACTTAAAAGATTTAAGGCTAATATCTAGGATTCATGCATTAATATGAAAATTAAAAACATTACATAAACAAACTAATGCACTTCAGATTTTTCAAACATAAATGAAACAGTACGAATTCAATTTATGTAATAGTTCTAATAAATCCTTTAAAAAATGCATAGCGATCAGGTTTATGCAATATAAACCCGCTTATTAAGTATTCTTTTTAGTGGGTGACACTCATCTGGTTTTGCACACAAAGGTCAGTTTGGTTGTTATGGAGACTATACCCAGCCTGAGAAATACTCAGTACTCAGCTCTCCTCAAATATAAGCCTGATGATGTCATCAGGGTGTTCTCAGCTTGGGGCGAGGAGTCAGAAAGACGTGGTCGCTGACCAGGCAGTAAGGGTCTGACAAGAAAATACAATATCAAGTTGCTCTGTGGGAAACGTAGAGTCCAGTGTTCTTGGAGCTTGATCCAAACCCAAAAGAAGTCCGGCTATAGCAACCTCTGATTCATCACAAGTTTTGACCATTTTTTTTGACCATTCATGTTGAATGAATACCCAGACTTTTTGGCGCATAGCAAACTCACTGCAGTAACCCTTTGAGGTCCATTAAGACCAAGTGATATCACATGGTCTTCATTAGCAGTTTGCTCAGCAGTGATGGAACTGTAAGTCCATTGGACTCCTCGTCTTCACTGTTGTAAAAAAAAAAAAAGGAAAATACGCTTCAGAGCTCATTAACGTGAGAAACAGCAGCTGAATTAACAATCTCACCTCAAGGTCTCTGAAGCTTTAACTGACTTCCATTAGCAAACATGGATAGGTCCTTCAAGTGCTCTGTTTTCAGCATTTTAGCAGCAGAACCTTCCAGGGCCAATATAAATTCTCTTTGAACTTAAAGTGCATCAGTGGCCACGATGGCTGCGATGGATCTCAAAAAATGCTACGATAACACATTAACAGCTCCTGATCTCCTAACTCTGCCCTTTTCATCTAAATCCGCAAAGGTCTGGTTGTGAATGGCAGTGATGCTGAGAAACTGGTGAGCAGCTCGCAAATAACCGGCGTGTCTGATTGAGGTGATTGCGGCCGAGCAGCTGCTAAATGATCAGAAATCAGTCAACAAGCCCCGCGGCAGGTACACTGTGTTTCTGACGGTGAAGGAACAAACCGTGAAAGCAACCCTAAATTGGCTTTGGGCGAAACTGCGTGCGAGCGCGGTTCTGCCGCTTGACAGCCGAGCCATCCCGTGAAACAGACAGCAAACACACTTTCAAGACCAGTTTGACATCTCAGGCAACCCTCGGCATGCGAGAGAAAACAGGGCGCACAAATTTAATGAAAGCCTTTAAAAAGGTCTAATGATAGAAAAACAGCGTGAGTTTATTTGATGTTGAGGAATGGTGAGGTGAAGTCCTGACCCGGATTGCGGCACATCACGGCTTGAAAACACCTGTCGGGGGGAAGCGCGAACCCACAAATGAAAATGTCAGCTTTTTTTTTTTCCCTGCGCTCGAAGTAACATTTACCTTGGCAGCGAATGAGACAAAGTGGCAGCGTGCGATTGAAGCCCATGTTTTTATTCAAGGCTTTTACAGGAAGCTAATTAGCAGAGGTATGCAGTCGTGTGCCAAGCTAATAGGGGGAAGCTGACATTCCTGCAGGGAAGCGGTGGCCTCGGGAAGCTGCAGAATATGTAATTTACACTCAAGTCTTTCGATTCAAACAGTTTTTCGTGTATTTTTTTTTTTTTAATTCCGAACACTGAAAAGAGCGAGGATGTGGGCGCGAGGACTCAACCACAAGGAGAGTACATTTGAGAAGAGTAAAAAAAAAAAAAACCTGTTCAGATTATTTGTCCTGTTGTAACTGGACGATAAAAAGTCAGCTGAAAACCATATTTGTGTATGTTCACACAGTGACTGATTGTGGCGCAGCTTAAATTACATAGCTCAAGACATGTCCCCTCTAGAAATTGAAAATTAGAGCTCATTGGGCGTAATAGGCAATTAAAATGCAAAGCACGTTGTAAGACAGAAGGTCTTTGAAAAAAACCTGTTTGGAGGAATTGTGCTAATCTTTTAAGGTTGGCAGGAATATCTGACTGCATTTACATTTCGCATGCTCAAAAAAGTGACATGGCAGGTTTATCGCAAAAAAAAAAGAGAAGGTCTTAACCACACAGTAATTAAAGGCAATATGGCTGAACTTAGCTGAACTGCCCTGTATCCCTATGCGGTTGGTAAACAAGATTGAATTTTTCCAACTTAACAAAGAACAAGCACTGCATTGAAGTTATTTTTCTTTTTTCGCTGCACACATGTGCACACATAAATTTGTCCAAATCTTGGTCGTGCACCAGAAATAGTTTCTTCCAACGAGGACTATATCAGTATTGGTGTAAATGTCTTTTTGGGTTGAGGTAGTTGCAAGTCAAGTATGATGAAAGGATTGGAACCAGTCTCTTGTCTGTCTGTATGGAGTTGCAGCCAGAGTTAGCGGGCAGTCAGCCTAACTTTGCACATTTCAGACCAAGGTGGCCTGGCCCAAACGCTTACTAATTAATTTGTATATCAACTTGCAGACAAACAGAACAGAATGTTTCAGAGGACGTGCTATAACTATTTCTTCTTCTCAACGTTTACCGGCCAAAACTTCAAGTAAAAACTCCAGGATGTTACTGCGTTCACCAAGAAACACTAACAGCCTTAACTCAACTGTACTCGCAACTTTTTTTTTACTGTTTATGCATGTGTAAGTAAAACAAACAAAACATGATGTTCATTAATGATTAAAAGGTGCTAGTGGGCATATTTTTAAAGTCAGATTCTAGTATTTCTACTGAGCAAATAATATCACCTCTGAGCTCTAGATCTTCTAATCTAATTCCAGGCCAAAAGCGAATAGGCATGTTTAATAAAATGTTGAACTATTCCTTTAAAAGGGCAAAACTTCTACAAACTGTCAAGCTATAGTTTCTCTAAATGAGCACCAACTGTTATGGTTGTAGCACTGTGTGTGGCAGGGCCCGTGCTATATTTAGAAAACCATCACCTGTAAGCGGAAGGCCAACTTTAGGGTCACGGATCCTTTGTGACCCCTGAGAGTTCACAGTGTGGTTTAGCACCAGGCCCTTTTTAAAATTTCCGAAAGATAGTTAATTTGACGCCATGCCATAAACAACGGCTTTTTTAACAGGCGGTATTTAAGTTGGGTTGCCTCAAGCCTTCGCCTGGTTCCATCTATCCATTATGGTTCAGCAGAGGAAGTGTTCAGCAGGACCCAAGATGTGTGTCGGACATGATGTCTAAGATTAGAAACCCCGCAACCTCTGGCTGAAAGGTCAGCGGAACAACGCTGAGGCCATCCTGGACCCACATGGAGATGTGTTTAAGTGAAGACCACTCGACTTCCACATCCATGTGTGTGGCAGTGGATCTACAGATGAGTTTCAGCTGTTTGTTGAAAGAGTCCAACAGCCCAAATTCTCATCACTGTCTCTAGTCTAAACACTTTCCAGGACACGGGTTTTAAATAGGCAGTTTCCACTCTCTGTCACCCATCAATCCCGCTTGTTATATGTGTACAAATGTTCCCAGGCATTCAGTCTATTGTTAGATTCCACCTGTGAGCTCCAGCCAGTTAAAAAAAATGCTTTGTCCAAGGCACATGAAAGTGATATCTTCTCCCTTGTTAACACGGGCTGGCCAATGCATTCCCCTTGATGTCCCAAACTAAGTGATTTATAAGAAAATTTGACCAAAAAATGTAATCCTCCATCCAACCATCCCCCTCTGGCATTAATCAATATATTATACCTTGGCCCATTACACCGAGTAATCCTAAACCCAACTGTTCTATGCGTGGCCGTGCTTGAAACAGATTGGGTCTCATGTGCATTTCCAGTCTGAACATTTTCCACCATTCTGGGCTTTAAATAGAAAGAGTTTCCATCTTGACAGTTCATCTGCCCACCAACCCCATTGTTAAATCTCAACAAATCATCCCAGGCTCCTGGTCCATTATTAGTTTCCACTGCGCGTCTCCCCATAGGCAGGCTTCAAAACGTTTCCATCGGCTGCAACTCTTTCATCTCTCAGTAATGGACCTGTCCCTTCTTCTTTGTTAAATATCAACAGATCACCATCCAATCCATTTAAAGGTTTCCCCCATAAGTGTTTCTACAGGCATGTTCCAAACTGTAAAAGACGACAGCAATTTACTTTCCCGGCACATCTTTACTAGCCTGTTTGCTATGCTGATGCCGGTGAAGCACACACACTGCAGATGACAAGGGAAGGTTAATGCGCTTATTCTCCCATCTTGGCAGGGTTGTCCCCTTGTTTTGCATGCCTGAGGAGTGGCTGCGTGCGCTGCTGCTATTATAGACATACATAGTACAAAATAACAGGATTCTCTCCTGTTTGCAACCATATTGTTTTCACATTTTCCACCCTCACGTCTCTCTGCAGGCAGCCAAAGAGTTCAAAGAAGCAGAAATATGCAGACAGGAAAATCGTTTTGAGATCTCGGTTTCATGTTCAGTTTACGGAGTGGTATATGGATGGTTGGTTTGAAGGCTAGAGCCATGGAACATTCCTCAAACCTCCTGCCAGCTACCACTAATGGAATTTACTTTAATGGACATCTGAGGGCAGATAACACAACCAAAACAACCAAAGCTTTGATTATGGGAAAACACTATATAGATAAATAGATATACATACACACACACACACACACACACACACACACACACACACACATAGGTTCCAGTTTAAATTACAGATTCAACAATCAAAGAAAGTGAGCTTGTGTTGCAGGGCTGCTTTAGTGCTTTAGTTTAGTTTTAACAGGGCGTACTTAATAAACTGGCAACTGAGTGTCCACTAACTATTTCAGCATGGTTTGGATATGCATCCACCAAACCTCACACACTTTTCTCAAACTGGCAAAATAAAATGAAAGTGCACGAATCAAATTAAAGACAGATGATTTTCAATATACTTTGTGTACTAAAAACTGTTCTACAGGCAAATATCTGGCCCAGTGTGGAGCAAAAATGCAACTTCAGTACAAGGATTTTTGGTGCGACTGGTGTGAGTGGCCATTTTTGTTTTTGATATTTGTCTTCCTGTTTGGACTTGGAAGTGCCTGGAAGGTATGACTGCAGCTTGACTGAATATGAGCAGTGTGCAGGAAAACCATGGAGAGAGCCAGAAGACGTCCCAGAGCACACAGAGGGCGCCTTTGTGACATCAGACCCAGCTATGACATCACTAACCATGGTGTGATGGAACTGCACACACACACGAGGTGCAATTACTAGGAATCATTTCCAGTTTCCATACCTGAAGACTGAGGCTGAATGCGGACAGTGTCGTCACCATGAGCCAGGGGCAGATGAAAAATGTAGCCTGGTCAGACTGTGTCATCTCCACAGATCCTGAAGTTGGAAACTTCCTTTCTGACACGTCGAGTTGCGTGGCCTCATGATGTCACACGGTAACTATGAAATGTGAAACGATGAAGTTACAAAGCTAAACATGGCAGGCAGCAACATGCGTAGATCCAGACTAGGACAGAAGGCAGGCCTTGACCTGGAATAACTGCGTGAGTCACACGTGACCTTAAAATGAGTAGAAGTTCAGAGCTAAATTAGGAGCGTCACTTCACCGGCTTATTCTCTTAGTGGGATCGGGGACGTTAAGGTTATTTTTTTATTTTATTATTAAAAGTAATACATGTAGCATGACATTACAGCTGTTGAATGATGAAGTCATTTGTATTAGGGGGCTTCAGAGTGATTCCACTGTGTTACTCTATACAGTATATGAAGTCTTGGCCCTGTCAAAATCATTTAATTCATGTTCCTGCATTTAGACACATTAATTAAAATAAAAAGCTTGCGAGGCTAATGGTGGAACTGTAGATCAAATTGACATGCTTTTTTATAACATTAAGTAGAGATGTTTGGGTGATATACTTGCATCTGCAATCCCACTGTGTGAGCAGTGTGAACCTGTCGCAGCTTTAAATCTTCAATGCACCATTTTTATTTTCAGTTTCACTTTATATTGTGTTTATTTTATTGATTTGGTTCAATCAACAGACCAAATTGAATATAAGACCTACACTCATCGGGGGGCCAGCAACATGTTAATAGTAATTTTGCTCCTTTTTCTGGTGGTTATGTAAATAAATCTGTTTGTATTTTGTATTTTTGATTTTGCATATTCCACTGTGATTTAGACCGTATTACTTCATCTGATCATCCCACATCCACATCGACTAAGCACACGGAACAACAATACATTTTCCAGCGTGCAAATGTGTGAAACAGCTTTGCACTGGTATGTTTTACAACCCCGATGCCAATAAGTACACGGCTGAACTGGCTGCCCTGACATTGTATCACCACCACTGTTCTGATTACTGATTTCCACCCACAGCCTCTCTCTTGGACAAATACCTTGGTCTATACTTAGTCTTGACATATCTGCGCCTACCACACACAGAGCCATATGTTTCCCTTGGCCCACCACAGTCAGCCCGTCCACACATTTAGATCTGCAGGACAGTGAGTACGCAGCCTGCATTGGAAACCCTGAGACTGACAGGCTGAGCTCGGTGAACGAACGGTCTGACATCTAAACAGCCAGCATCAAAACAAAATCCAGAAAAATAGAGGTTTCATAAGTCAGAGTTTCAGTTCTAAGGTTGTCCAAGATAGTTCAAGCAGGAATCAGCCTCATTTCGTTTTCTGTTAACCCTTAAATGATCCTGAACATATAATTTCCTCTTCAATAATTTATATACCCTCAATTATTGATGCAATCTGACAAAATGTCAAAAGGTGTCAAAAGGCGAGAAAAACACAACAGGATTTTAACTTCACTTCGTCTTCAAAGTGACATTCCTTTTCATTTACAAACCACTGAAAAACTTCCCTGTGATGTAAGATCCACTCGCTTCAAAAACAGCCTGACAGCTAGAGATACACTGCACGTATGAGATAACAAGGTCAGCTTAGTTTGAATGTTGTTATGCAGCGTGGCTGGAGTGCGTTCCTCCATCAAGCTGTTTCCTCTAGATATCACAGGGGTGACGTTTCGGTCCTGAGGCTGCAATGACTGATAACACACACACACACAGACACACACACAGACACACACACACACACACACACACACACACACACACGTTTGTGTTTTGACAGACAGAATACTCCACACAAACCACACTTTCACTCGCGGCTGTGTTTTTCAGTCCCTACTGTACTGAGTGAGCAGAGAGAGAGAACATATCCATATTTGGAAAAGAGCGGCTGTCCTTATATGGGGGCGCTTCCTCTGTAGTAACAGCCCCGTCTGCTGGCTTCTTCCTCGCATTCCTCCAGCTCCAGGTTTCTCTGGGAGTTTTTCATTTCCGATTCGCTGGCTGGAGAAGGAGCAGGGCCGCCTTTCATAAGAGTCTGGCCTGGTGTGTGATCCCCCTTTTTCGAAAAAATACACAAACCTCCGTCTAGCCTCTTTCCTGCAATCCTCCACTCTGGGGTTTGATGTAGTAAAATAAGCCTGGCCAGGGACAGAGCACACCTGGCCTTTCAAGTTGGTCATAGACTAAACCTCATTAGGCAGGTGAGAATCGAGAGAACATGTCGCCTTTGTTCCTGCAGATATCTGCCCCACGTGCCTGCACGGGCCCGGGATGCACTTTCACTAAAGTCGACTCACTCACGATTTTGAATCATCCTTTGTCCTTCACCAAGACCCAGTGGAGTCAAAACACCATGTCGAACGTGAAGTAAAATCTAGAAAAAAACGGCCTTTGTGTTCCGCAGAATCCTCTGAAAAATGTCTTTGCCTTTGCACAAAGTATGAAAAGCGGCCTAATGCTCAAATCCGCAAACATCCATTTTCAGGAAATGCAATTAATGGGAGAACATTAGTCTTTATCCCCTAAGTGCCCTTCCTGCATACCTTGGCAGGGCTGTGCACGCAGCTCAGGTATCTCAGGAAACTGACCACCGGGATCATCCTGTAGTATTCAGCAGCAGTAATAAATGACATGAAGTATAAAAAGCACACATTTCATTTATTAGTCATCAAACCTGATAGGTTGTGCTTTGACTTTGGTTATTTATTTGCATCAACAATATGGAAATCTGAATGAAGAGGGTATAATTTGATGGTCACACTATTTGCAGTATTTTTTACTTTGCATTATTGTAAAGTGAGTTAGACTGGTCAGTTCCAGTTTGCGGAGTTGATTTTATATCATCAAACCACATTTACTTTGATAACATCCATTTTGTGGTGCTTTGCACTTCTACTTCTACCAAACAAATATTTCTACCAAATATTGAGCATTTTATTTCCTTACATTCACAATATTTGGCAGGTGAAATTACTAGTTACTTTTCAAAATGAAAACATAAGATTCTTCTTGCATAAGATTATTAAAAGCTTAAAGGTTAAACCGGTAGTTCCCAATCTTCTTTTTGCATGTGACCTCTTGCTAACAGTGTGGGGCCACTTTGTGCAAATTTCATGCACTTGACTCGTCAGGGAACATTTCCGCCCTAAACTTTTCACATGTTGCTTTCCTTTGAATAACTGTTGGACGCCCAACAGATGTCAAATGATCTAATATTTCACAAAAACTACTTATGCATTAATGTAACAGTGTTAACAATCCTATAATGTTATATATTATAACACATCACGAACGGGGTCAATTTTCTGCAGAATGAGTGTTGTCACTCCTCATACTCTCAGTGCTCATTCTGCTGTACTTTTACTAAAGTTGGGTGTTATATGCAGGACCTTTACTTATTATGGAGTACTTTTAGATTGTGGTATTTCAGTTTTTACGTCGGTAAAGGATCAGACAGCTTCCTTCAACACCGCTACTGTTAAATGATTCAGTATCTGCTTTGCATAAGCTAAGGCACCAGAATATAGGTCAATGACAAAAAAATGATCGGTATATCATTTTTATGTCATCCAAAAGGATAATAAAAAGTATCACAAAGCTTCATTCATTCATGCTCGTACGCCCACATGTGTTTAAATGAGTAATACTCCAAGATGCAGTTCAGCCTCTGATGTCAGAGAACAAAAATGCAACTGCAGTGTCCCAGACGAAAAACCACACATGTACAAAAGACAAATTTGAACCGCGGCACTTGCCAACTCTCTGAGCTGGAACAAGCACCTCGATAGATAACCGGCTCAAGTTAATGACACGGATGGATTTCCTTTACCCGGCAGCTTGCTGTTAATTTGCAAAAAGTACAGACTGTCTGTTTGCCTTTGAAGCGAAAGCCGAGGAATGCTGTTGTGGGCTCAAAATCGTAACCACCCCTTACGCATCAATCAGTTTATTAGACCAATGAGTGTTTATGCATTTTTATGAGTTTATACCTGTTGTTTTTAACTGTTCCTCTTTCATGTAAAGCTCTTTGAGCTTTCATTTTTGAACTGTGTTCAAGGTGTTTTTTTCTGATCTTCCTTTTTTAAATTTTGTATTAATATTTATAGGTACCGGCTGTCTGTTTGTGAAGTCAAGCTTCAGGAATTCCCAGTGTGGGGTCCCTGGTCTCTAACCAGACTTAACCTCCCATTCCAGATGAAAGCTGCTCTGAGAGAGACAGTGTTGTTTGGCCGAGCAGCAGAGCCTTGCCTTCAGACAGCAGGAATGTGGGATGTCTGGAGTGGGGGTCAGGAAGCGAGGAAAGAATGCCAAGTATGTCCATGTTTGTCCAGGGCTGGCTCTCCATTCAGCCCCCAGTGACGTGCAGCGAGGGCCAGCGGGTATAAAGGGAGCTCGCCTCTCCAGTCAAAACTCAGATCAACCCCTCTACCGAAGCTAAACTCTAGCTTTACCCAAGAAAGAACGACTGTGACCGGAGCGGCAGAGAAACGCCACGAGGCAAACGAGATCAACTTGATCAGAAGAGGTTTCTCAAGCTCTAAACTCGAAGTCTAAAGGAAGACTTTCTCAAGACGACCTAAGGAAAAAACTAGATCCTATTTCTACAAGGAAGAAAAGATGTCTGCTGGAATGAAGAAAATGATTTTGCTGCCTTTCCTGTGCATCATGCTCTCATACCTGGTAAGTCAAGAAGACAGACATTATAATGCTGCTTAGATTAAGACTTTTAATTAAGCGGACAAAACCTTGAATAGCTCTTATCAATACATTAGGTCTCAGTGTGCTGGATGTCTAACTGTAGCTATAATGCAACATCTGGATTTGATATTTACCCGATGATATTTACCTCAGGCTGCAGGTCAGGAGTGCAGTGGCCAGTGTTCGTGCCCCTCCGCTCCCCCTCAGTGCCCCCCAGGAGTGAGCCTGGTGCTGGACGGCTGCGGCTGCTGCAGGGTGTGCGCCAAACAGATGGGGGAGCTGTGCACTGAGAAAGACGTCTGTGACCCACACAAGGGCCTCGACTGCGACTTCGGAGCCCCCATCAACAGGCGCATAGGAGTCTGCACAGGTGAGCCGCTGAAAAAGGAAAAATCCTACTGTACTTCACAAGAGCAGTCTGCCTTAAATGTCCAGTGTCAGAACCGAATCGTGACCTCTGCCGTGTTGTCGTCGTCCCCACAGCTCGAGAGGGAGCCACCTGTGTGTTCGGAGGAATGGTGTACAAGAGCGGGGAGACTTTCCAGAGCAGCTGCAAGTACCAGTGTACCTGCCTGGATGGAGCTGTGGGCTGTGTGCCTCTTTGCTCCATGGACATCCGACTGCCCAGCCCCGACTGCCCCATGCCCAGACGGGTCAAGGTGCCAGGGAAGTGCTGCGAGGAGTGGGAGTGTGATTCTCCCTACAGACACAGTTTCATGGGCTCCGTTCTGCCTGGTAAGTTAATCTTCTTTGGTGCATCATGCAATGTCCTTTTGTGGGTATTTTATCCTCAAACGAACCGTTGTCAGGACGATCTTTCTAACCCAGTGTTTCCGCGTGTGTTTACAGCCTACAGAGAGGAGGAGACCTATGGCCCCGATCCCTCCATGATGAGGGAGAACTGCCTGGTTCAGACTACTGAATGGAGCGCCTGCTCTAAGACCTGTGGCCTTGGTATCTCCACCAGGGTCACCAATGACAACCGCGAATGCCGCCTCGAGAAACAGACCCGATTGTGCATGGTGCGACCCTGCGAGTCACAGCTGGAGCAGAGCATCAGGGTGAGTTTTAGTTCAACTGCACTGCTCTCACAATCTCAACAGATACAATTTGAACACTTACACTGCTAGAGAATGCCTGCTGATGTGAATTTTGCTCCCTCATTTTCCTCCTGCAGAAAGGGAAAAAATGCATCCGCACTCCCCGACTCTCCAAGCCCATGAAGTTTGAGATCTCCGGCTGCACCACCACCAAGTCCTACAGGCCAAAGTTCTGCGGCGTCTGCCTGGACGGCCGCTGCTGCACCCCCCACAGGACCACCACCCTGCCCATGGAGTTCAAATGCCCCGACGGACAGGTCATGAAGAAGCACATGATGTTCATCAAGTCCTGCGCCTGCCACTACAACTGCCCGGGGGAGAACGACATCTTCGAGTCCATGTATTACAAGAAGATGATGGGAGACATGGCGTGAGCCACTGAGGGACGACAAGAGCTTATGACTTGAAAAAGGAAAACAAAGAAAAAAAAGCAGAACTCCATCTCATTTTGCAGCTCAGTGTATATGTTGTTTTCATGTTTTATTTTCTCATTGTAAAAGTAGTCCAGACACTTGTCTAAGTGCCTGCGTGTATTGTACGGCTGGTGCATATCGGCCACATAGACTCAGACAGAGGGCTGCGTAGCAGCTCCGAGAGATTCCTGCACTATAACTTCTACTTTTGACAAAACCTGCTGTCAGGTATCCGCCCATTCCTATTGAAATATTTTTAACAAACCCACCCATTTTACAGTACGCATTTTCATACCTTATCTAGACCTTGACCCCCTCTAAAGAAATTGGGGTGTCTAATAACCCCCCACGCCCCCTCAGCCCAGACCAGACCTGTAAACTCTAAGCAGCTGTAGAGGGAGCACGCAGACCACAGCAGGCCAGTGTTCCCCTGTCCAAACAGGTCTGAATGTGTCCCTGTGTGAGTGTGTGCGAGTGCATGTGTGTGTGTGTGTGTGTGTGTGTGTGTGTAAGGGCAGGTCTGAATGTCAGCCTTGTCCATGAAGACGCTGTGCCACTCTCCCCTCACAGAGTAGAGGAAAGGTCAGAGTTTCCGCCCAGCATGTGGATGAGAAAGCGAGCAACGTGCTGAGTTTAGGGTTAGATATAGAGACACAGTGGGCTTTGCCACAGCACTGAGGAAAGAAAAAAAAAAAAAACACATGTTGACTTGTACTTTAAAAAAAAAAGACATGACTATTACTGATTCAGGTCAGATGGAAGAAACGAAGTGTTTATAGAAACAAAGTGTCTATTTTGTACAAAAAAATAGGAGAAAAGACTGGAAGAATAGTGATTTCATTCCTTTTTTATTGTTGATTGTGTAAATGTTGTATATATTTGTACAGTTTAAGTTAATTTAAAAGCCAAATTTGTTCTGTGCTTCGCAGTGTATCGATAGTGTATTTTTTGGTCGACAGTATTTTTATTGAGAAGTGTGACAACAATGTTACATGTTTTACTTTGTAGCTGGAAATAAAATGTTATATTTTTTATACACATGTGTTCTCCAGTTGTTCTGTCTATGATTTTGACCCATATAGAATATCAATTGAGATGTTTTACCTTTGAATTAAGTTTTTCTTTAAAATCAATGTGTTACATCTATTGGCTGATAATTCAAAGCATATTAAGTCTTTACTTACAAACAGGACTCATGTGTTAGTGACATGTATGACTAGAAAAAAGAATTAGTTCTGACTTCATTTTTCAGACATGGCAAGTAAAAATTATTTTGAAGACAAATATTATTTTTCCAGAGCCACTCACTATGGTCACTATGTGAAGTCGGCAGCTGAAGTGAATAAAAAGGGGAAAACAGGTTAATCATGAATGGGTTTTCTTTATAATTAAGACAAAACAAACTGCAATCTTGTAATATCCTATTATTGATCCCCAACTGTGTGTGTTTCTGAGACATATGAATTCCTTAGTATTTTGGTCACTTATTTCCACTATTATTGTATAATTACCCACTTCCTCAGTAAACAAAAAGTTAAGAAAATATGTGTCAGTTCTTATACAGCAACCCGGAACAATACGGTGTGTGTTTGTGTGTGTGTGTGTTTGTGCGTGTGCGTGTGCGTGTGCGTGTGCATGTGCGTGTGTGTGTTTGTGTTTGTGTGTGTGTGTGTGTGTGCGTGTGTGTGTGCGTGCGTGATTTTCTTTAAAAAAGACCTGTTGGAGTAAAAACAAACCCTGTTTCCAAGAAAACAAAAAACTCACAATGTGACTATTCTGCATTTTCAAATTCCCCTCTCTGTAAGTAGCCTGGCACCCAGATGCATTCTGGGAGCTCACTTCATTTGCTCTTGCCTTTTGAGTATTAGTCAGGCTGCTCTGTCAGCACTCAGACAGGAGAACGGAGCACTGAGGCAGTCCGATATCGCCATCTGGTGCCCTTTTTCATTTTGTCTTCGTGACCACGTCATCCTCTCCACATGGACAGTCCTCTTTGCAGCCTCAAATGAATCTATGAAGAATTTCTGGTCAGTATTATGTAATAGTTGTTCAAACGGTTTGCTTTAGAAAGTTCTAAATATCAAATTGACTCTTCCATCTCTTTGTGATTCAATCATTTCAAAGTTTTCTGTTTATAATAAATGTATACAGCCACACTTCTGTCATGTGGGTTTTTCCCCCCTCCTGTTTATTAAGAATTTGTATTTGCATATATCGTTGGTTAATCACACACCTAGATCTAGTCTTTAAAAGTTTTGTTTCGCAGCTGTGACTTCAGCAACTACATTTATGTAAGCTGTCAGAGAAAGTCAAACTTTCTTTTTTTTACATAACCAGTTCCCTCTGCCCAGATTCTATTCTTGTCTCCTTTCAATCCATTTAATTATTTTTTTTACCTCTGCTCAACAGGTCCGAACACAAAGTCTCAACCCTACACAGTATGATTCAAATCCACGCCGGCTATCCCTCGTAAATATTAACAACCAAAGAATAATGTTGATGCCAAAACCAAGGGTTAAAATCTTGTTGTCTTAGAAATGAACACATATTCTCTCTCTGTGTGTGTGTGTGTGTGTGTGTGTGTGTGTGTGTGTCAGAGTGATGATTTACGCCTCAGCTTCTTCGCCCACAGACACAAACGAGCTCAGACTGAAACCACGGTGTGAATTGACGTCTGTGTACAATGAGAAGCTACGTTCACTGTGGGCTGAGTGACAATACAGTAAAGTGAATAATCACTCAACGTACAATACACACAGGCACTTAGACAAGTGTCTGGACTCAATGTGATAAAAATCAGTATAATTTTAACCAGTTAAAGTCTGCGAAGATAAGGATATTAGTTGGCATGAAGAGTTTATTGCACTATTGCTGTTATTCAACTATTTATTTGATTTTATAGGTATTCAAAGAATTAACCAAACGAATTTCCAGGTACAATTTATTTTTTTTCTTACATAAATCTCAGACAGTTTTCCATTACAATCCCGCGACTTATCTGCAAAAAATGTTCACTTATTGCCTTGGCTTGATCAGAGTCACCTGTATATCTAATAGTCAACAAGCATGTATTCTTCGTCCTCATACGTAAGATAGCATCTGAGAAAGAGGGATTGATGATGTTGCCGTACGACCTCACCTTGGTGGTGTGTGTAAACCTGGATCTGCCTTAACCTTTCGCTTGAATCTGTGTGCAGGGTTAAAATAATCTTAAAAAGCAGGCGAGACGCGTTTGCAGAAGGACAGAGATGATTGTCAGAGAAGATGAAGGAAAACCAGTTGTCAACCCTCACTGACAGAAAGATTTTTTTTCTTCCTTTGGGACTCTTGCTGAATGTTCTAAATAATATATGCACCTGTGCAGAACCTGTGCATCTGTATGTTAAAGTATACGTGTCTAGTCACAATGTGCATCTACCGAGTTTGCTACTCTATGTGAGAGTGTCACAGGGGAGGCTGCAGCTGTGCAGCTCAAGTGGACATCCTCGAGAAAAGAAAAACAGCGAAAGATAAAAAAAACTCGTCACATATTCACACGCTCTATCTGTGGAAGCCAGGCAGCTGGTAAAGCGGAGGAGGATGAGGAGGCAGAGGAGGTTGCGGTGTCATTTCTGTACCAGTCTCTCTCTTTCTCTCTCTCTCTGTCTCAGCCTCGACGAAGTTCATGGAGTTTCTGCGCAACGTTTTCGAGCTCTGACTCGATGGCTGCCAGGCTTTCAATCTCAGGCTCCTGCAGAGAAAAGGGGAAGACAGCATACATTTATATATGTGTGTGTGTGCACACATATATAACACACACACACACACACAGTTGCCTCTTTTAAACCCACTGTCAAAAGACAAGGGTAAAATGAAGGCTATCCTAGTATAAATAACTTTCTTGGGACGTCCTGCAGGGGGCAGCAGCTGAGCCAGTTTCTATTTTTCTATAGGATTTGAGCTGTTGGAGGGATTCAGCTCACTCAGCAATTATGTTCTTTTAAACTGGACAATACAGTTTATACATTTGCCAAAATGTTGAACTATTCCTTTAAAACTTGAGATGAAAGCAGTGGGAATCTGACCTCTGTCTTTCTACTGGCGCTCCCCTCTTCCTCCAAACCCTTCCTCTCCTCTGGTGCCCTGCTGGCGAGCATCTGCAGCTCCTTCTCCTCTGGACTCCTCTGGGTGTCTCTTTTCTTCTTCTTCTCCTCCCCGTCCTCCGCGAGCTCCTTCGAATGATGTGGCACCTCCTGCTGACCGCTGACATGCTGAGCCTCCTTTCCGCCGGTTTTTTTCTTCAGCTGCAAGCTGTTCTTGCCCCTCTTGGCCCATTGCTTCAGGCTCTCCCTGCTCCCTCTCTTCACATCCTCCTCTTGCTTGTGCGAGAAAAGCGAAGATCTCTTTTTTTGCTCCTCCTCATCTTTCTCACCGAACATCAGCCCTTTTGATTTGCCTCCATGTGCATCTCTCTTTTCATCAGACGCAGCACCTGGAAATATGAGAAATACAAAGTCAGGATGTATATTTTTCTTCTGTTTTCTTACTGAAACACCTCGAACAGACTACCGGTAGAAAACTCTCCACCATCAGCAAGATACCACTTTTTGTAATGAAATGTTTCTTGCCAGCTGGCAGCTCGGCCCACGGCCCCTGCAAGCTGAGCTTTATGGGAATTAAGAGCGTGTCAGGAGCAATCAGAGGGGTTGGCTGAGGCTCCCATTCATAAACCAGGTATGTACATTTCATCGTACGTCACCATCTTAGCTAAAAAAAAGTATAAATTCCATGTGTATCTAAAGCCAGATTTGACTGCAGATTTATTCCAAGAGTGATTTCAGAGATTATGGTGAACGTGAACCAATGTGCCGCAGCTCATTTCAATTGGAGGACGTGGAGATGTTGAATTAATCCTGTTGGAGTGCTGTCAGTGTGCCAGCAATATAGGCCTCGCTCCGCCGTGGGGGGGGGGGGGGGGGGGGGGGGGGGTCTGCATTTCATCTCGTAGATGGAAGCACTTCCATCAATCACCCAGTCCTGTGGTGGCAGGAGGTTTCATCTACAAGGCAGTTTGGTTTTTTTCTTTTTGCACTATGCATATCTTAAGATCCAGCTTGCTGCCTTTGGTCAACTTCAGGCAGCTTTTTAATTTGCTCTGATGTAAAAAAAAAAAATAACGACTGCAACGGTTTATGCGAAAAACAAAAGAGAGAAAAGTTACTCACTTTTCTCAACCTTGGTCATATTTTCTTCCTCTGAATTCTCCTCTGAATTCACTCTCTTCGCTTTACTTCCCTCTTCCTCTTCCTCTTCCTCTTCTTCCTCTTCTTCTCCCTCCCTCTTTTCAGCCTTGCCCTCGCTCCACTCTTCCACAGACTCGGAGACGTGACTTCCTGGGCTCTCTTCATCCTCCCTCTTCAAGTGCACCTCTTTGACGATGTCACCGTCCTCCTGAGACTCTCCGTCTCTCCGTCTCTCACTCTTTTCTCCCTCTCCATCCCTATTTCCTGTCCTTCTCTTCTGGGAGAGGATGGATCGTTCTCCAGGGCCTCCCAAAGCCTCCAACATGGATCGATCTAACAATGGCAAGGGGAAGAAATTTACTTTACTGGCTGGAAAATGATTTTTCAGTGATGTTAAAAGAAAGTGCTTACACAAAAGCACTAGCGTTTATTAGAGGGGGACAATTTGTGTCATAGTTGTCAGATTTGTGTGTTTTTGACTAATGGAGTGAGGTTAGAATTTACATGAGAATTAATAGAATTACATGATTGATTGATTGATCCAATTTATTTCAAATAGCAACATGCCATGATGATCCATCTTTTTCTGCGTTTGCCATTTTAAAAATGAAAAAAATATTTACAGATGAATCAACTACCTGACAGGTGGAATAATAATTGCCAACTATTTTGATAAGCGACTGATTGTTTTGTCATTTTTCAGTCACAAATGCCAAACATTTGACGATGTCATCTTCTTATATGTAAACCTTTGCTACTTTTCTCTGTTTTGTATCATTGTAAACTGAAAAATCTTTGAGTTTTTAATAATTAATTGGATAAAGCAAACAATCTGAAGATTTTAAATTTTTAAAAGACCACACGACGAATTGAAATCAGTGAAAACAATAATTACCAGATTGGTTATTGATGTAAATGACTGTTGGTTGTAATCCTAATTGACTGTATGTTAGCAGGTTAAGTTATCTGCTACTGTGAGAATTAGTGGCAAAAATCAGATCAGCCTGTATTAAGACTAAATATCAGTCACTCAGTGGTAAAAATAATAATTCACCAAATCCACAGAACACAACATAATGAATGAAGAAAGAGAATTTATGAAAAAAATCATTTCTAATGCATCCTTCATTTTCACCCCTAGGCCAGTAGGGGTGAAAATGCTTTCATCATTAACCATTTACTTTTATATAATTAAAAACTGTTTTAATTTTTTTTTACTCAGATTTTTGAGACACAGATAATTACAATTTGCTGTAATGTCAAATGTACAGAGTGTTTATACCCTAACCCCTTTCATAGCACATATTACTGAACTTCTTGTAGCGCTCAGAGGCGACTCGATTAAGCCTGGACATCATAGTTGATAGAGATGCACCTTATTTAGTAGGAATTTTGTCCAAGAGGAGTTCAGTCGAGGGCAACTGGACCTGGTTGTAGATTCCTGAAGACCTTTGACTCATCAAGAAGCCTCTTGGACGAGAGGTGAAACGTCTCCGAGAATCTAAAACCAGTTCCAGTTGCCCTCGATCCAACTCTGCTTGGACAACCGTGACCTGGGTGACTAAGAATCTTCATGGATCATTTTTTGACATTGTTCTTTCCTCGCTGCTTCTCCACTGTCTGCCCGGTGTACTTTTAGGTGGAAGGAAATCAGCGAGCATGACCTGATTCTGTCCACAGAAAAGAAGCATCTACTTTAAATCCACCTCAACACTTCTCCACTCTTTGTCAGCAGCGTTTCACTGACAATAGAAAACAGGGGGGGTGTTGACATTTTTGTTTGTGCATTGTAAGATGTTTATTATGCCTCCTGTCTCAAAATGGAAGTGACTGAAATGTTGTTTAGCTGTGATAAGGAATAAACAGCACAACAATTCACCCGACTCTCTTGTGCAGGACGGTTTCCCCATGAAATCAGTGCTATTGAATAAAAACTCACCGGAAGCGTCGCCTGGAGTCGGAGGAGTTTCTGTCACCGGGTCGAGCGGCGCAGCAGCGTCTCTCTGCAGCTGAGCTCTCTCTTGGCCCCCTGAAATTTCAAAAAAAACCGTTCCAGCGTTCCGTCCGTGCGTTCACACACATGTAGACAAACACGCTCGACGCACGAACAGTGTGCGAGATCCGTGACTCACCTTGAACAGCGATCTCCTGCAGCTCCTTCAGAAAGTTATGACGGCGAAGGATAGTGACAAGCCTGTCATCTGCGCACACACACACACACACACACACACACACACACACACACACACACACACACACACACACACACACACACACACAAACGGGCACATTAAAATGCATAAATACTTGGCCCGAGAAAGGAAAGAACAGATAAAAGACAATGAAATCATCCCGCAGATCGGTACAACACAGGTATATACATCCCTCTCCCCTTCAATTTTTCTCAGGACTCAGCAGTTTGCTTCAGTGGCTGGTCAGAGCTAATTGCCCTGAAATTTACTGCTTTCAAAGCAAGAGGACAATTAATCATTTGGCCCACAGAGAGCCCCCCCCCACACACACACACACACACACACCCTGCGGTGAATTACAGCAGCAGAGAGAACTGGACTTTCTGCTGACCCACAAATGGCACCGCGTACTGGGGCATTAAAAAGGGACAATAACTGTACTGTAGTGCTCTAATATGAGTCTGTGATGTTTTTGTTTTTTTCCTGCCCTCATCTTTCTCTCTCTCTTTTCTTTCCATCCGTGGCCGTGTCTCCTCTTTCCTCCCTCTCTTTTAATCCCTCTGGTGGTTTACAGTTTCCCTCCATCGCAGCGCCCGCTCGGTGACAAACGCTCAGAGAGTAGTGCTCTAGTGCTGATTGATTTTATTTTATTTTTGCACGACAAGGACAGCATCAAGGTAATACAATGACGTGTAACTGAATAGTCTTTTACTGAGTGCTGGTGACCCCGCTGTATGTAACACTCTGCAGCAGGGTTTTTACCCAGCAGACACTGCATCCATCCATTAACCTTATGATGTGGGCCCCCTGCTGCATCATGCAGATGGAAAAGGAGAGTCAGTAATGGCTCTGTAGAACTACAGGGGTTCTTATCTTAGGGCGTTAACACAAAGTGAGCCGTGAGTAAACAAACCACCAAACCGCTAATTAGTCGAAGCATGATGACGATGGTGATGATGAGGATCATGATGAAGATGAACACATTCGAAGATTCAACAACTTGACCCCAATCCCCTGTGCTGCAGTTGCAGATTTGTGTTTATCAAATCACTGAGATGATGATCATTGAAGGATTACTTACTCGCCAAATACAAAGGAAGAAGTGAGTACTTGACCCAAATCTAGAACGGAAGTTTTGGTATTGACGGACAATATTTTGAATGTTACAAATGCAAGATGCTCAAGCTGGAAAATAAAGCGTGTCGGTAAGTTATCGATGTCTGCTGGACATGATTGATTTTAAAGGCTGCAACTCAGATAAGTGGCACAGTATTGTATTTAATGTTTGTAGTTTTGTCACATGAAAGGAGACGTGAAGAAGATGACGATTGTTTCCCAAAATGCTATGTGCATAAATGCTGAAAATCTCAACGGTAGACAGTCGCTGATGCATTTGCTCAAAGACATTGTGACATTTGATGATGAAGGAATTGCCTAGCTGGTGTGGGTGGTTGTAACATAACAAGAATTGTTGGCATACAACACAAAATATATGTGCTGTATCATATCGGAGGACGGAGTATAAGCACTTAATGAGATGTCATTTCCCAGTTGTCTTCCTGTGGGATTTGCTCACCAGTCTTCAGCAGGACCAAACACTCCTGACTGACAGGCAGAGGGCGGGGCCTCGACAGCACGTCTGCCAACGCCTCCACAATACATTTCATCACCTGTGGATGAAGACAGTGCAGAAAAAGGTTCAAAAATCTTTACTGAGACATCCTGACATTTGCCCGATTAGAGATCTTCTATGAAAATATTTTAAATACATGTTAATTTAGCTGTTTTAACTGTCCCCTTAAAGGGGTCAGTGAAATACTCTAAGCTATAGGCTAGATGGGAATAAGTTTTCCTCTGCCTCTCTAACTCAGACCACTAAAAGTAAACCTTCCCCTCAGATGAGAGATCAATAGCATTTCAATTCCCATTGTGCGTCCAATGTCAAGCCAATCCCACGTCTGATCATTTTTGGCTTCTTTTTTTTTGTTCCGCCCTGCTTCTGTGTGCCAGATCTCTGGAAGTCGCTCAGTCACATTTCTCACTCACATCTTCCCTTTATATCCTCCTCTCCCCCAATCCGTTTCTAGAAACTATACTCTCTCTTTCTCTCTCGATCACAAACACGCACGCACGCACACACGCACGCACGCACGTTTAAACAGCTACCCTTGTTAGGACATTACATTGACTTCCCTTCATTGTGGACAGCCTAATTCACACACTATCCTAACCTTAACCAGGACCTTACAAATGACCTTTTGGTCTCGACAAGGCCGATATTTACACACCGGAAACAAAATCTCTCTCTCTCTCTGGAGAAATGGATCCAGCAAAACCAAATCATGAAGGTCAAGGTTCTCCGTTTGCTCTCGGTAATGGTATCTATTGATTTTAACGAAGGTCGCCCTGAGATGGCTCCCAACGGAGGAGGTTCTGAAACGAGTTAGATTGCTTGGACGGAGCATTTTGCCACCACTGCTTCCCCTTCTGAGCGTGGTGAACCCAGTAAAGAGGAGGACTTGACCCACTGTGATGAAGCTGTGACTGGTGCAATTTGAATACTCTTGCAGTATAGATTCAACTGCTGCAGGGTTGTGTACAAAAATATACCAAGGGGAGGGTTTTAATGACATGCCTATGACTGTACTGTAATAATACTATTAGTACAAATACAAACGATAGTACTATAATAATAATAATAATAATAATAATAATAATACGCATTTTACCTGTACGTCCTCATTCTCCAGCTGACTTGAAGTCACTGGCAATGACAGAACTGCAAAAGAAGCAAGAAAAGCAAAACACGTATCAGACTGTTTTTATTTCTTATTTCAATAAACGTTAAAGTTCTTCTGTTGTGATCTCTCTCTCTCTCTCTCTCTCAGGGAGTGTGTTGCCAGTGATCGCTGTCTGTTTTTTTCCAGTGGCAGGGACTAAATGTGCCGGAGGTGCAGGTGAAATCCTCTGCGTCTCGCTCCGTTGCTCTGCAGCTGAAGATGTGTTTGGCGCCGCTGTCCTTGGTGCTGAACCCGGGCTGCCACATCCCTTTACGCACATCACACCCCGGACGAAGCCGAAGCATCATCGGCTACTGTAACTTCAGGCCGAGTGTGTGTGTGTGTGTGTGTGTGTGTGTGTGTGTGTGTGTGTGTGTGCGTGTGTGTGTGTGTGTGTGTGTCTCTTACCGCAGTTGGCCAGCATCGTCAAAACGAGCAGTCCTCTCCCGATCATCTTTGGAGACGCGGCGCGCGGAGCTCTCCAGGAATAGGAAGAAAAACAGAATTAGCGGAGCTTTAATTCAGAAAAGGTTTCGTTGGGAAGGAAGGTCCGGCTGGTTACGGACGCATTCTGGAACGAGAGACTTGGCCGCGTTTCTGGAGAGCTTCAAAAAAAAGAATGAAAATAAAATAAAAGATCTCCCGCATGCGTCGGTGAACCGGGAGCTTGCGTCCTCTCCACCAACCCCTCGCCGAGGACAGCGCCCGCCTTTTATAGGACAGCGGTGGCGAGAGGAAGTGACGTCATCCCGCGACGAGCATCACCATCGTACCTGATCGCACCTCGGCGCTCGTCAGGGCGTGGACATCTCTCAGGCACCTCGCAGGAAGTGGACATCTCTCGGGCACCTCGCAGGAAGTGGACATCTCTCAGGCACCTCGCAGGAAGTGGACATCTCTCAGGCACTTCGCAGGAAGTGGACATCTCTCAGGCACCTCGCAGGAAGTGGACATCTCTCGGGCACCTCGCAGGAAGTGGACATCTCTCAGGCACCTCGCAGGAAGTGGACATCTCTCAGGCACTTCGCAGGAAGTGGACATCTCTCAGGCACCTCGCAGGAAGTGGACATCTCTCAGGCACCTCGCAGGAAGTGGACATCTCTCAGGCACCTCGCAGGAAGTGGACATCTCTCAGACACCTCGCAGGAAGTGGACATCTCTCGGGCACCTCGCAGGAAGTGGACATCTCTCGGGCACCTCGCAGGAAGTGGACATCTCTCGGGCACCTCGCAGGGCATGGACATCTCTCGGGCACCTCGCAGGAAGTGGACATCTCTCGGGCACCTCGCAGGAGGTGGACATCTCTCGGGCACCTCGCAGGAAGTGGACATCTCTCGGGCACCTCGCAGGAAGTGGACATCTCTCGGGCACCTCGCAGGAAGTGGACACCTCTCGGGCACCTCGCAGGAAGTTGATTCGATTTGATTTGGAATTTTACACGAGTTTTGAGCCAACACACCAGCTGGCATGAGACATGCAGAGAAGTATGCTGTGGTGCCATTTCCTATATGAAATAAAAGATAAAACAAGACCAACCAATAGCAAAGGCTATAGAAAGCATTCTTTTAGAAATTGAATCAAACAGGCCTCATTTTGCGAATGAATGCACAGACCGCGTCTCTCCATCACATTGTGTCCTGGGGACGGAGCTGTATCATCACACTGTATCCACTGATCATGTCTCTTGACGACGGGGATGTGTTGCTAGGTGACAGTTTATTGAAAATTACTGCTGTCATTGTTGTTGCGGTGGCCACTTTGATCATGTGAGCAGGTGGACTGAATAGGAGGGGGTTGGGTTTTTTTTAAAAGAGAGAAAGACATTTTTCATAACCCGGGACATTTCCCCTTCTGCTGAGCAGACAAGAGAGAAACACATGTTAGGTTGGGTATTACATAACATTCAATATACAGTAGATCTTCAATTATGCAGATGCTGAGAAGCATAAATGTTAGTGAGGTTACAAAACATATACGTCCCACACAATCATGAGCAGGTGCAGGACGTATCATGAATCCCTGTTGCTCGCCTAAAAGAAAAGATCAAGTCACTATGAGTTGGCGTGATTAGTTACTGTGGCGAAGAGTTATGCCACAGATTTAACTGGAATTCTGCTCCATATAGGAAAAGGGCATTCGGGACTCATGGACCCAGGGTCAGCCTCGAGCCCCGTGGTGGCAGATATGTGAAGGATCTGCTTTGGTCCCGAAACAAATCAGGAAAACTGTCATGATGTGAAAAAGGGAGAAGATAAAATGTGTATTCACGTTGTGCCAGGAATCTGATTGTGACATTAGTAAAGATTGTTTTTGGTTCATTTTTTGGGGCCATGCAGTTTTTATGAATGAAGTAAGTGTGAGTTGATCATAATTAACTGTCTAATCACACAAACCCATAGTCACGTTTCAAAACGTCTTAATGGTGAACAACAGGGACTCGCGAGACTGTTCAGGCTGAATTATTTCATTATTCTTTCTTACTTAACTCATCAAATGACTCACTGAATTAAAAATCCCCTTAATCAAACTAAACAAGTGATGCACTGTTGAGTTGTTTGTTCTGCAACAACATGAAGCTCTTTATGAGGAACAGGGTCATTGTTATGTAAGTCCGACCGCCATATGGTACATCCTCCAACTGTTTGTTCTCTTTCTCCTCATCGGAGACCCGGGGGCACACGGGCTCACGGGCTCATCTCGTCTTTTCATTTGCTACTGACACATTCATTAAAAAGACATAACGACAGACAAAGGGGTTTCCGCGGTGCGGGCTCGGACTGTTTGCCGTTTCGAATTTCCTACCGCACCGTCCGCCGAGATCCCAAAGATCTCATTATGCTTTGCGGGGAGACAATAAAGGGCCAATTTGCGTCAGAGCCGGCTCCATATTTGTCCCGTGTAAACCGGCAACGGCCTTGTTTAAACGCGAGGAGGGTATTTTCTTTGAATGCAACAATAGGGTCGTTATGAGGACTGACTGAAGTTCAGCCTGTAGCGACATCCGAGAGGTGGTAGAACATGGGGACAGGAAATACAGATTTTACACATGTTTTTTTAACTAAAAATACTTACTTAGTGCTAATATTTAAAAAAAAAATCCTTTTGATCTACTAGGGTTTCTTTCCCCTTGAAAATATTTGAACTAAATAAAGACAATGAAAAGAGGCCTCTCCCATTCAAAGGTGCCTGCATTAGACATGTTGACCGTGAAACAAGGTTTTGGAAAAAAACGTCCTATTGTGCTCCATATAATTCAAGCCAGCCAAGCTCATCACACACTGCTTCCATTATCCATTCGAGAGCTAAATTAACATTTCTAAGCGACCCAAAGTAGCCTGAGACGAGCTTAATATAGCTTCCACCTGCCCAGGTAGTTACACTGCTTACACAGTCAATACATGATGTACTGTTCGCTCTGTTTAACCAGGGAGCGGATGAACAGGGGAGTCGATCAAATATCACAGCTTCTTATGCTGAATATTTTTTTTGGTGTACAGATAAAAACAACAACAACAACGACTCTGCTGCTCAGCATTCAGGCACAACATTCAGCGTGTGTTTCTCTCACTGCGGCGTCTGACTTTGCCTCTCCCTTTGCTCAGTGCGTACAAACGCAGGTCGCGGAGGGACCGAGGAGCAGAAGTGGGCCAGCAGCAGCCTGCAGACCTGAGGAACAGCCGCGTGACTAAACCGTCTGCGGGTTTGAAAAGTCACAGCTCTCCCCGGAAGGTCTGCGGAGGGTAAGACGGACGACAAACTCTTTTCGACTTTTTAAAACTGCTTTTCGTTGAGCTGATCCGGGCCCTTCGCCCTCTGTGCGTTCACACATACAGACTGTGTGTGTTACAGTAAACGAGGTGAACTAAGTCAACCTCCTATTTCAATACATGTGAATGTGATGATTGATGCAATGTGTCACTTCTGTCTTAAAGCTTCTAAGGCTTCCATCGCCAGTGCAACAAAGTAATTGAACATAATGCACCTTGGCAATATCACAAAGGTTTCTGTCTTGCTACTGAGACAGAGAGTAAGTATCCAAGAAAACACTTTCATGGATTAAACATACACTCACTTCACTTTTGGGCAAAGTCGAATTAGTTTAATGTTTTATGTATGAATGTATAAATGTCACGTGAACAATGCAAGAAAATCATAACTTGTTCTTTTTGACTGATTACAACATCTGCATTTAATATTTATCGAGTGATACGGTAAAGTTAAATCTGCACCGGGCGAGACACCTGCAGTAGATTATTATGATTATAAGTGTGGAATGAAACATGGATCATTCTCCCGTTCCCGCAGTTTGTGTAAGCGATACTGTAAATCATCCGGGTGCAGTCATGTTAGATTCAAATTTAAAAAGCAAAATAGAAAACTTTCTACTAAAAAGCCGCTGAACAACAACAAGTAAAAACTCTTCACTCCATCTGCGTCTAAGAATGAAATATTTAGGATGCAGGATTCACTGGCACAGTATCTACAGGGACTTTTTCCAGATCTCAAACACTGCAGTCGTTTCTCTGTGCTGGTTTTCGGGGCCACAGACATGCAATGTTGCAAAGAGCGGCCCACTGACTCTCCTCTGCATGTGAGCCACTGTGGGCGATCACCTGGACAGTGGAGCAGAGACGTGCACATGACAAGAGCCAAGTGGATGTCACACAAGTCCAAGACGTCCAAAACCCACAAGTAGCGAGAGCAGCAAGACGACTGATGACTGAGGAAGAGGCCGGCCAGACCTGGCTGCAATTGGTCGTGTGAAGATGTACGGGTGCTCCTGCAGAGGGACACAGACAAGATGGGATGCTGTAATGACTTTGTGTTGTCAATCTTAGAGCCTGTTAGGGATCGTAAGCTGTTTAATTACACACCAATAGGGACCATTGTCCAGAGTATGACATGGATTTTACATTTGATTTACAATCATCTGATTTTCATACATTTCACTGTATGAAAGTCAGCCAACCAATATTTTATTCATTCAAATTTATTTAATGATCTCCCTCTTGGTCTTGTTTAATATTGTCAGGGACGGTTGTGAAAAATATTTGTTGGTGTGTTTGAGATTTTCTGACAACTGCGACAGACACAAACCCAGAAGGCAGATGATGAGCAAACACGTAGAGACATAGTGAAAATTAGAGAGTGAAATTTAGCAATTTCATAATTAAGATTTTTAACACACTGAAACAGTCCTAGAAGTTTGAACTTCACCAACAGACAAAGATCTCAGAATAGACCCCGAGAGCAACTGCATTCGCATGAGGGCAATACCATATTTTCCACAAAACCATAATGGCAATAAACCGACACGCTCCTGAAAATCATTCAGAACACTCTAATCTAATATTTCCCATTAACAATAGAGATCAGCTGGTGTTTGTTAGGTTTAGCTGCCATTCACAAATGCACATAACCTTTTCAGGTTGATGACGCAGGCGACACGCTGCACCGGTGTCGTAACGCCACTGAGACACCAGGACCTGTCTTACCCTCGGTGGACAGATGAGACTGATGGGGTCGGAGAAACTGCTCACGATCATCTTCCCTCCCTCAGGCTGAAACTGGGAACAGGAGACGGAGAGATGAGGAGAGATTAATTTAGGGAAACACAATGAACTATACTGACAAAAAAGTACTACTATTGCTACAAATGTACTACTGTACATATATTTTCTACGGGCTGATTGTTGACATTTTGACCTCTTGCCATTCAGTTAAACACAAGCAGTGGAAGTCAGTGTTCACCATGTTGTTCCACAGTCCCTTGGCCAGCTCCTCGTGTCCCTTAATGGTGAAGTGGAAGCAGTCGTGAGTGAAGAAGGTCATGTCGATCTTCCCGTTCTGCTCAGGGAGAAAAAAACACACACACACACACCGGTGAGGTTTTGCTGGGTTTCGTGTTGCTGGGCGAGACGAGACTTCTCTCTCTCTCTCTCTCATTTTCAGCCTCCTGTTAACAAAGGCAGACGCCACAGCCTGTCACACTCGAGATCCGAACGATTCATCCCCCGAAAAGCAGACACGTCTCTGCTGTGTCGATCATGTTCGTGGCAGATTACCGGGAGGCGGGGAGGGTCGGCGTGTTTGAGGAACGGCTGGAGAACAACAGCGAAGTCGTCCCTGAAGAAACGGTCGCTGTCCAGCAGCTCCTCCAGTCTTTTCTACGGATTGGACGTAACATGACAATCAAATGATCCGGCGCTTTCATTTCTGAAGACAAACATGATAATTACTTGCAGACCACTGTGAATGTGTGATGAACATTGTACATTCCAATGTTTGATTCATAAGGGATAAGAAGCTCAACAGACTCCACGGATTTAATGAAGTTGAAGATATAAACTGTACCTGGAACTCCAGATTGACCTCCACCAGCTCCCGTAGTTCTGGAGACCTGGCGACTGGCTCGATCAGGCACGAACAGAAAGACCTGAATCAGAGTTCAAAACAAAACGAAGGAGCAGAAATTTGAATTAATCAGGATTTGAACTTAAAACATAAGACATAGAAAAAAAATCAAATTATACATATAAACTGTACATCTTCTGCAAGGATCATGTTGGAAACATGTTTAAGATGTATAAAATATTTCGACTACTTTAAAATTCATAGCAATTCATCTACTTCTAAGTTTCCCCTTTTCAGCTCTTTTATTTCGTGTCCTTCTTCACTAAAGGTCAATTCTCAGTGTTTGTGTACTTGACCTTTCAGGTACATTCTGATGTCATCAAATCTTGCACAAAGGCATAAATGTCAAACGGAGCAAATAGACACTTCAAACATCCAAATGAGGTAAAAGTAAATAAGCATAACATATTCCTTAATGTTCATGTCGAGGCGGAGAGGCTCACCGCTGCAGCAGGCACCCGGGGGTGGGCTTCTGCACCTCCCTCAGCGTCTGCATGGGCAGGATCTGAACCACGTTCACGATCATACGAGGCACCTGAAGCACAACATGAAGGAGAGGGCGTGTACAGTACATCCCTGAAATTAGGAAGCTATCCAAATACAGTCTTTTTCTTCTTTTTTTTTTTACCTCATTCATAAGCATTTCCAAGGAGACGGTCATATAGTGAATGAAGTTGTCCACTGAGAAAAGAGCCTGTGAAGAGACGTGGCGACGCTGCAGAGATTAGTTACATTCTATCAAACAACTTCCCTGCTGAACTCAACTCGGCATGCAGTACAAAAGAGAAGGAGACCTTGTCTTTGCAGTAATCGCAGATGTCATTCATGCCCATGAGAATGGTCAAAAGCTTCCAGTCCTCCTCGAAGTTCAGACCCTGAACAGAGAGACCACAGAGGGCTCAAAACAAAACAGGTTCAGGGGGACGTTCCCGCTGTAGGATATTTCAGTTGCCAAAGAAAATAAACTTCTCCCTCTAGCAACACTGTGCTGTTACATTTGAGGGGGAAACCGGGGGCAGTACCGTACCTCATAACTTCTCAGTGTGTCAATCAAATATCTCGTCTGGCCGGGGAGATTGCTAGAAGGAAAACAGAAGCAACGAGGATTCACAAAAAAGAAACTTAAGATACTCCTGTAGAAGATTTTCAGTTCGTGACATAAAAGTGAAAAATGATCTCTCTGGAGGAGGAGGGATGTTTTCATTCGTTTCCTAATCACTGCAGGTCACTTTAATCCCAAAGTTCATCCCAGTGACGAGGCCTTACAAGGTGTTGTGTCCAGTCACGGCCAGGTTGAAGCCCGTTGCACTGATGTGAGCCTGCATCCCATGCACCGTCTTGCCGGGAGCTGCGCCAACCAGATTGGGATTGAAAAGCTTGATGATGTCTAAAAACACACATTTGGAAACAAATAAATACATGAAGAAAACATATTGTGTTTTCTCTTTGGTCGTCTGTGGGTTCAGGTGGAGCGGAAAAATGTGATTATAAAACATCTTACTTGCCAAAGTAATGACATCCTGAAATGATCCGTAGCCGCCGATACTGTAGGAAAACAATATATATATTACAACCAAGTATTTACATTCATTTGTAGCTGGTGAACAGAAAAAAATTGCATCTTTTGAAACAATTTCAACTAACAAAACTATCTATTGAAAACTGAGTATCAATTATATGATGCGGTGTCTGCATGCGGGACAGAGGTACAGGCTTCACACATATATAGAGACGTATCTGTCACCTCCACGACACCTGACGGAACTCGGTAGGAATCCCGAGGACAGTGGTGGCGTTTGCACCTATGGCTGTCTGCAAAAGAAATACACACCCTCTGAGAAAAAAAACATATATTTATATATAACAAATGTCCATCCTCCACCTTGCTTCCATTTCAAACTCATTCCACAAATTATGTGACTGTTACTTTGAGCGAGTCAGCGAATTTGTTTGCTAGTGTATTACTAGTGTATCTTAGAAAGTCAACAAAATACCACCTACTGTCAGAGAATCCCCCAAGGCAGCGATGACTTTGATATCTGCCGCCTTCACATATTCAACTGCACCAAAGGGTGGGAAGGAGGGATGGAGATGGGGAGAGAAAGAAGGAGCGAGTCAGTCGAATCGGGCGTCGCAACACGTACAGTAGACGAGAGATCGATTTGAATGTGGATTGTGACGGGGGCCGACCTGATGAGGGGACAGAGGGAGAGGGGCTCATGTCCGGGCACTGGAACACAGGATGCTTGAAGCTCACTGGTCGAGTTTTCTCCGGAAACTCCTGAAGAAATAAAAATGGTCAATTATGTCCATCATTTTAGCAGATGATTAAATGCTGTACATTATAGAAGTCGCAGCTGTGAAGCAAATCTATCTTGGCCTTTGTTTCTTCCTTTCAGGATTAAAAACAAACAAACAACAACAACCCTGTGTTGCTCGTGTCTTTAGTGTGTGTGCTGTGCTTGTTCTGCACATACTCAGGATGCCTCCACGTGCTTTTGGTCAGTGGTCCCCCTCCTGGGACTCTGCCTCTTATCTTTCAAAGTAGGTTACCAACTGTCACGCTAATTGTTTTGAAGTTTTCATTTTGTACAGTTGTGCTTTTTTTTCTTCTTCTAAATAATAAATAAATGGGTCAATCAGGGCCTTTTGGTCACGAGTTGAGCACACTCAATGAAGTTTAACTGAAGCACAAAACTGAATCAGCTGACAAGATGTCCTGAGAATTAGATTTTTTCATTGTTTAAAGATACCATATTCATGTCCAGTGATAAAACCAGGAGTCAACAGTACAGTACCTTGGTGAGGGCCTCCTTGCTGTAGTGTCGTATCCCCTGCTCATACTCCCACCACCAGTCATTGCCTTAGAGAGACAGATTATTTCCAGTGGCCATTTCAGACTTTTCAAATGACCCCACAAATCAACACTTTTCAATTTCAATTTAACATACTTTTCCTTTGACATCATTCACAGGACAAAAACAGGTTCCCGGCCAGTCTGAACTTTGGTTGTCCATATTTGTACTAAACCTAAATGTTGATTTGAAACTTAAATCCCAAAATAAAGGGAACTAGTCTGAAAAAAAAAAAAGGGCCCCTTGTCAGAGGCTGCTGTAACAATAAATATAGGCACACTGCCTCACGTGTGCTCTGCCCCCATGCTTGTTCTAGCACTTACCTTTGACAGTGCAGGACACGAGCACACATGTTGCCACGGCGATGCAGAGCCGCTCCATCGCAGTGTTGCAGGCCAGTCAATGGGTCGCCCCTACGCACTGCACAATGTGATGCTCGTTTTTTGTCATTTTTGTCTCGCCCACACTCCAGCGCTGAGTGACAACCTGCCGATCCAGTGACGCCCGGCTTGACACAATACCTTGTGTTGCGTTTCTTTTTAAGGCACATCAGGTCAGTGGTAAAAAGAAAAAAAAAAAAATTGACAGCCACAATATCTCTTTCCATGTTTCCTCTATTACGAGATTTGAGCTACAAACAGATTTTAACAAAATTCAAGTCAAAAAAAAAACGACAACCACTAAATATCCACGTATCATTTATTAATTTCTTTACAAACTTGTATTTTTTGCGATGATAAAAATCCAGTCTTCTCGACCGTCTTCATGAGTTTTTTTATTTTGGACAGACTGTGGCTGTGAGTGTGGGGATCAATGCATGAACGCAGGCGTATTAATTTCAGTGAAACAGTTTGGAATAATTTCTTCTCCTTTTTGACTTCAAACACTAAATTTACTGGCTGATAGATCCTCCATAATTCTAACGAGCAAAAATGGACATTAGAGAATAAACTTGCATGTGGATAATTTAGCTTCTAATCTTGTTTGGATAAATACCATAAAGCCAGACTTCCAGGGCTTCATTTGTTTCTCCATCGCCGACACAGATTCCATCTGAGCTGAGAAGTGTGAGCAGAGCACAGAGCTCCAGCTTGATCTTTTGTGAGGGGGTGGAAATTCTCACAACAGCTGAAAAAAAAAAAAGAAGAAAGTTCCTTCTTCTAAAGTGGAAACGATCCAACAACCCAGAGTTGAAAGCGCTAGTGTCTGCGAGGCTGTTCCAGTTTCTGCCTCGGCTCACACACACAAGGCTTAATGAACTACAAGGAAGGAGGAAAGTATTTAAACTCCATCCAAAAAAATATAACAAATCGAGGCATGATGATGGAAAAAAGATCACACCAGTGTACAGCACTTTGCCCAAAAAAACCCTGCTCTCTGCTTTCTTTCACTGGACTGTGTGTATCTGTTTTTAATGACATTTGCTCTTTAAAATGGATTTTGAAAAAGGCTGAGCTCTCTGCTTTCACTACACTTGGAGAGCGAAAGACTGAGAACTGGATCCGCCTCAGAGATTTTGGTGACAGCTGAGTTCTACCCGACGTCGGCAGCTCCTAGGTTTCTGTCACATTGAAAAACATAATAATAACATAAAACATCAACCTGTGTCCTTAAAATGAAATAATTTATCAAACAAGCATCAAATCCAGCATTTCTACCAACCACTCAACATATTTCTTGTTCTTACACTGGTGACATAACATGGCGTTAGTACATTTTAGCACTGTAACTAATTCTGAAGGAATAAAAACTGTCTTTCTTTGTGAATTGCAGGTAGGCGGAGGTCCTGACCTGACAATATGTTAATCAAAAAAATAACGAATGACTGCAGAGTTGCAATGCAAAACTTGTTCACTTACTGGATGTATGAAAAAAATAAAGACCAGAAAAACATGCACCACCATGACTTCTTTTAGCAAATAAAATGATCTTAGTTCACATTTTTTTGACTAAATTTTCTTTTTCTGCCCATAATTAGGATTGAAACAGTTCAACTGAGTGTAATTTCATAAAAAAAGAAAGAAGAAATGAAAGTGTGAAGAAACTAATGCACATCCATCTGTTCAGCAAAATGCTTTTGATCTGGTAACTGCAGGACTATTTCCAAGGTGAGGACACGAGTGCCTCTTGCAGTATCCTGAGTCACAGACTAACAAGTCCCAAGTCTGTGTTATCTATTATCCATCCTTTCAGCGGTCTGTTCTGCAGCACTGTCCATAAACACCTCCACTGCCTCGCTCTAAGCACACGACCAGTATATTCTAAATGGAGAGAGGAAGTTGTGCGACTGAGCAGTCCAGCAGCGATCTTAAGTCTTGATTCAGCGTGTGGAGGGGAGCGGGCCGAGTGGGAGAGCTGCTCAAACTAGCAGAAATTCAGCATGTAAGCAGCAGCTGTTCCACGCATGGGGCTGACACAGCTTCCGTCTGTCTGTTCCTGCCCTCGCTCCGTCTGGCTTCCTCTCACTGCTGCTGCTCCTCTTCCTCCTGGGCCGGGCCCTGGCCCTGTGCTTCTCCCTGACCCTGGGTCTCGGCCTGTGGCTGTTCCTGAGGTGGCCTGGGAGGGGGTGCTGGGGCAGGGGCCGGAGGACGAGGCGGCACTATGATTTGGTGTTGGCGCTGTCGGTAGGCGATGACTGTGCCTAGGAGCAGGGCGATGACGGTCATAAGGTAGAGGTCCCACTCGGGGCCCAGAAGCTGGTCCAAGTCCACCTGAGAAACAAGCTCCTTCAACTGTGAGGATCCGAAACGGGCAGAGAATGAAAATAAAGAAGCTTTTAACTTGCTCGAATTATAGTTCAAAGCCACACTGTCACAGCTCTAGTTTGATAATTGAGGAGGTACTTACGTTAAAATCCTGCAGGTACTGAAGTGTGTAAACCAGGCCAAGCTTACACAGAGCCAGGAAAACTGGGACCTGGGCATCGGGACTGGCCTCAGCAGCCATGTCATAGAAGCGCTTGGCCAAATGGATGTCCTGCAGGAAACAAATGGAACAATTCTGAATTACAAATAGGTCTGTGCGTCTTTGGATTTGAGACTAGCAACTACATTAACGACATTCTGCATTTATAGAGCAATATCACTGAGTGCAAATAAATCTAATGTTGAGAGCAAGCTGATTTTCACGACGCCCACCTGCTTGATGCCCAGGCCTTTCTCGTGCATGTAGCCCAGGTTGAACATGGCCTGTGCGCTGTGCTGCTGCTCTGATGCCAGTCTGTAGTGGATGACGGCTGTCTCGTAGTCCACATCTGTCCCGTAGCCATAGAAGTGATAGTCCCCGAGCTTTATCCTCGCCACAGTGTAACCTGGGAGACGATGATATGCATCAATTTAGCCGGCCAGTTTTCCTTTGGTATATCAGTCAACCAAAGATTAGATTCGCAACAGAGAAGAAATACTAAACATAAATCTTGCGCAGACAGTTGAGTGTATGGACTCACCTTGTGCAGCAGCTCTTGTCCAGTGGAGCAAAGCGCGAGGGTAGGTCTCATTTTCACTGAAGATCTTTGCCCCTTCTGTTTGTAACAATCCACAATAACACATAATCAAGGGTGAGAATATAATTTTGTTCCCCCCCAAAGTTTTTGTAGTTAACAGTACTTTGGAAAATGTGTTTTTCTTACTCTGGTCCAGGACGAAGGCCACGTTGCTCTGGGCGACCTCGTAGCCCTGCTCCGCCAGCAGCAGATACTGCACCAGCGCAGCATCCGCCTCGCCCTCCTTGAAGCTGGCGTAGGCCGTCATCAGACGCTCCGACCAGCGACCGCGCTCACACACATTCTTAAAGAGCTGCAACAAAGACACAGGCGCAAAGTCTGACACACCAAACAACAAGGCCCATTGAACAGTTGCACATAATAGAGTCTCTGTTTCTGAGGTTTGTGACTTGTGATCTCAGCATTTTCCAACTGGCACTATGATAGAAGAGTGTAAACACTGACCACTGGAACCAGACCAGACTGAATGATACCTGCTCAACACAAATGAGGAGCTACATAATTGACAGTATATGGGCTTTAATGGATCAGTAATTGCTGTATCACAGCGGAGAGACGCAAAATGAATCGGTCCTCATTTAAACGTAATAAAGAGAAAGGCTCACCTCCACAGCAGTGTGGCAGGAGCGCATCACACCGGTGCCAGTGGCGTGCATCTGGGCCAAATTGTAGAAGGCCAGGATGTGGCCTGCCTGTGAGGCCAAGTTGAAGAACTTGAGAGCCTGTTTGTAATCACGCTTCACACCTATGCCATCTTGGGAACGAGAGGACGGAGAGAACGAACAACGGTGTCTAATTAAAAAAAGATGCATGTAAAGAGAGACTGAGAAATATATTCAAATCGATAGCTGTAGTAACAGGATTTACCAAAGACAAAGCAGCAGAAAAAGCTGTAACAGGAGGACAGTGTGGAGAACACACACACACACACACACACATGCATACAGACGAAAGCCTCCACACTCACTGTAATACATGGTGCCCAGCTGGAGTTGTCCGTCCACCCAGCCCTGCTCTGCTGCCTTCTGGAAGTATTTCAGTGCCAGCTCATAGTTCTGAAAAACACAAACACACAACCTGCAAATGGGCGCTCTAATTTCAGCTCGAGCGACACAAAGTAAAAGCCTCACGAATCGTGACTACTGAGATATGCTTTCTGTCATTTGTTATTCTTAGTGCACAGGAACATAGCAGCAGAAAACTATCTGAAAACTCAAACGGATTATAGTTTGGTTTTATCAAAAGGATTTTATCATGTGTAAAAAAAGAAAAAAAGGTTCCTTACCACTGGGACACCTCGTCCATATAGATAGGCCATGCCCAGGCCGCTCTGCCCCACTGGATTCCCCTGAATGAAAAAAATGACAAGGACGGTGTCAAAGCAAACAGCGACTCTGAGGGACAGTTGAATGGCGAGTGTCACCTGACAAATGTATACACGTTAAGAGATATAAAGTGTTCTGCTTTCTTTAAAAGAGCAACGATGAACAGCTCAGACACAGATAAATATAAATATTCTACAGCTTCTTTCTTACCAGGTCTGAAGCCTTCTTGAAGTACTGCAGAGCCGTCTCGTTGTTCTGCGGGAGAAACTCGCTGCCCTCCGAGTACATCTGATCGACAGAAAGAGTCATGGCAGTGACGAACTTGATGCCACAAATACGATTTCACCCGACCACCCACTACAGCACTGCCAAATCATTGGCTGTCTTTATTTTGGACTGAATTTACTGAACTCACTGCTCTCCAACTATCTGAATGCGTCTCCTGAGTTTTCACACGGTGCAGAGCTACATATTCATAATATTTGCAAACACAGAAATGAAACAGACGGGTAAAAAAAAAACTCATGAAAAATAGCTTTTTCAAAGATCTAAATATTCTCAAATGTATGTTAGTATAACAAAAATGTAAAAATGAATAAAGGTGTAATCAATCCGTGGAGTAACAGACAAATACATTCAACCCCATCTCACCCACCTTGCCAAGAAAAGCCATAGCGTGTGTATTTCCTGCATTTGCAGCCTGGTTGAAGTAGTCATACGCCCTCTGTTGGAGAGTCAACATCAGAAATACAGTTGCTGGTGGAAAAACTACCTCAAAATTTTTTAAGTGATCTTCAAAAAATAAAAATAAATAAAAAGTAACCTGGTGATTTTGTTCAACTCCACGTCCTCCATGCAGATGAAGCTGACCCAATCCCACCTGAAAGAGGGAAAAATGGTCTAGTTATCTATGATGCATGATAAATAAAATGTTTTCATAGTATAAACATGTTTTATTGAAATGATGCAAGTTCTGAATAAGATACAGTATGTCTATGCATAAGAAAAATTTTGACCAATATTTGACTGAGTGACCATATCAACTGAAAATATGTCTTTAAACTTAGACATGACAGTTATTACAGACAGCAACTGCACAAGCTAGCAGTAAATATACCTATAAGAGGAAATGCTATGAAAAACCAAGAAATTCAATATTTTGTTTTAGCTCACACTCACCTATTACTCTATTTGACCTGTCAGCCTGACACTTTGTATGATAAAATTCTGCAATTTTTTTTTTACAGTAACCTTTTCCCCTAATAATTACAATTTGATTTATTTGTTCACAAGTGGGCATCACCCCATTATATCAGGTTATAAATAGATATTAAAGATAAGTTAGCTGCTTGTTGTAACATAGGACAATGACATTCGTTTTACCTGAGCTTGAACATCTCCTTTCTCAGCTAAAAACTGGTAGTACTGGATCAGATCCTCCTCCAACATCCCACTGGTGGAGCCTGGGTTCTCCACCTCATCCAGAAGCCGGATCCTCTGCACGGCCGAGCCCCCAGTCAGGGACACGTCATTGGCCACTGGAGGTGGTGACAGAGAGCAGAGTACAGACATGACTTTTAATGAAGTTGTGTCTAAAAGAATCAGGATATCCCACATGAATACTGCAATTTAATATTTATTAAGTGCAACAAATTCTTACCCTGATTTGCCACCAGCCTGTAGTGTGTTAGTGCTGACTCACAGCTCTGGGGCACACCCACACCTCCCCAGTATCTGTATCCCTAATATGACATAAGAAAAGGGCGAGGCTTTTTAATAACCTAGAAATAACCTAGCAAGCCTCTAATTGATTCTCTGACAGCCAAATGGACTCACCAGAATCATATGAGCTACCAAGTTTCCACCAAGTGCACCAAAGGTGTAGTAAACCAAGGCCTGTGGAAAAAATGATGTAGACGATATGTTAACAATTGTTGGCAAAGTGTCAGACAGTAGTAGCTACTGTTTAAGACAGGCAGAAGCTAATGTGGATCTTAATAAACTAAACTAAACATTTATTTTCTCCAAAGCAACCTACTATAACCACATTTAACTTCCAAAGGAGAATCGGCTTGATCCAAAACGTTGAGACACAACTTAAGTCATGCGGGATTAAAAACAAAAGGCACCTTAGCTTGACTAGAGTTAACTCCAAGTCCTGCAGCATAGAGAAAACCAAGGGCCTGTGGAAAAACAAACACAGCACAAGGTCACGTTTGATTATCTGAGCACAATTAATCTGCATTTGTAATAAGATGTCAAGTCAAAAAGAAACTTTCTCCATTGAAATACAGTGGAAATGACTTGTAGTGATCACTTCTGTGCAGGTCAAATTGATCACTGAGTGGATGTTATTTTAACAATTATTTTCCTTTTCCTTCATTTTCCATACAGATTACCATGTAATTGAAATTTGAAGATGTCTCACTTGGATATAAAGTAACGCACAACATTGCTATTTTACTGATTAATAGATAAAATTACATGCTGCTACTAGTCTGAATGGTCAGGGTTGAAGCATTACACTATGCGGGCATATTGCACCTTCTCCTGTGAGAGCAGGGATGATACTGTAGTTATGCGCTGTTAAAGTCCCAAAACGTGAGCCGAGAAAGAATGGGAGGGCAAAATAACTCAGTGAGTCACAGGAGTGTGAGTAGAGGTAGATATGACATGGCGCAGGAGAGTGCACAGCAAGTGCATGTACACATAGTTAGACGTTAGAATAGAGCCTGAGCATATGTCAGCTTGCAGCTACAACTGTTTAAAATTCTTCTTAACATATTGTAAAGTATGAAAAGACCAAAAAATAAACTCTGCAAGCAGACTACTTGATAACTATACGCGCATTATCTAAACAGTGTTTGTGTAGGAATTGACGCTGTCCCAAGCTTTTCCATCCACATGAGCTGTTGATCACTATGAACAGTTTCTACTGTATGAACATTTTGCATGGGACAGGTACCATCTGAGCTTTGGGAGAGCCCTCCACGGCAAGCTTCTCAAACATCTCTCTGGCCTTGGTGATGTTCTGGTTCATGTAATCCCCAAACAGCATGGCGTAGGCCACCTTCTCCATGGCTTTCTGGTGGCCCTTCTCCGCTACTTTGAGCAGCTTTTCATATAACCTGAGAGAGAGAGAGTGGTTGTATAAGCAGAGGTGACGAGGACACAGTCATAACGACAATTATGTGTGTACATAACGAGCTGTGCTGTGACATCTAAAGCAAATAAGGATGTGCTGACCTAAGTCGCATAGCAATAAAATAAGCATAAAAAAAGAAGCTGGTAAGTAAACAAGAGACATTCTTTGGTATTTTTTTTCCCCATAGAAGAACAAAGTGAAACAATTTGTTTTCAACAAATCTAAAACAGCACAGCTGTCTTAATGCCAGAAGATTGAAAATCAGGTGGATAAGAACTGAGGGAATAAATCACAACTCACTCTTTTTTCTGTGTCTTCCTGGCGGTTACATTGAGCATGAGCAGGACCGTCTGATACTGCTCCTCCGCCTCCTCCGCCTGCAGTCTCTGCTGTGCCTGCTCCTCCGCTAATGGGAAGAAAGGAAAAGCCAATAAATACATGACTGTGAAATAAAAGTCTTTCAAACGTTGGGCAACGGTAGAGGCCATAATCACTCAAGCTAGTTATCAGAATTAGTTTATGTGGATATAGTGCTTTTTAAAGGTTTTATTTGGACAGGCTAATAATTAGCAATAAACTAATTCTATTAAAAATGTAAATGTATGTGTTGGCTTTGTGTGAAAAAAAAAAGACTACAACATTTCAAAAATGTTAAACCAACCATTTCAGCAAATAATCCACTGTTTAACACAGCTGTATGACTGCATGTTGATTTCAAAATACAATGAAATACGATAAACTGAAGACTTACTCTCACAGAACCCCCACTTTTTCTCCAGATCATAGTCGTAGGTCGTGGCGCACCACATCCGTCCGTCCCCCCGTCCATCAGTGGTACAGTCAATGTACTCCTTCCGCTGGAAGAGGAATGGGAAGACACAGGGTTCTCCGTGGGCCGTACCTCCATTCACCACAGGAACTGTTTAAAAAGACACAATATCATTATAATAAAAGATCAAACAACAAATGATAACATACAGAAAATATGTTATGCACTTAAAATTCCATATCAAAACATAATCAACTATTATATATTTCTATAATCTTCATCTACATATGAAGCTCAATATTACACTTAGTAGGACAATAGCGAACAATCCCCTAGTAAAATGATGTAACTGACTGCAAGTGGAGACACAGGTGCAAGGCGCCGTTCATTTCTCATGGGGTTTAACCGTTTCTACAATCTGGCACAGCTCTGAAACCACACTCACTTTTGTTAAGAGTCAGCAATACCAGAATCAGGTTAGCGTGTCATAAAGCTTACAAAAAACATTAAGACAATTTTAAAAAACAGCAGATGTGATTTGCAAACCCAAGGGCACCTGAGGAGTCATTAAATCTACAGACAGGCTATCCCTGCTATAGGCCGGTCACGTTAGCCAGAAGTACTGATAAAAGCACTTACATGTTAGGTTCAGATGAGAGATCCCTGAAATATACTTCAAAAGTTTCAAAAGACACTATTCACAACCTAAAGTTTTTTACCTCAGCAACTGGTACAGAGCAAACCACTGGCTTTATTGACAACAAAACATTTAAATGAGATCACAAAAATCAGTGGGAATGTTTGTAACTGACCTTAACCTCACCTCTCACTGCATCACACAGTTGAAACGTAACGTGCAGTGACCCTTGTTAAGCACAACTATTTGAGGTCTTCCAGTGTCATTAACAACTGAAATGCGCTACAGTATAAGGAACAGGTAACATGTATCCATTTCATTCTCTTTCGTTTTCACGAGGGTGGCCAGAGAAGGTTTTTCTAGAGAAAAGACCGACGGACAATTCACGGCTCCATCAGGTCCAAGAGTTTTATTTGGCCAAGCAGCCTGCTGCCACTGACAGAAGATATGTGACAGGTCACGATCTCTGACTCACACCGACATTTGCAGCTAGACACGACGCAAGCTAAGAAAACAAACCGTGTGCTCAGTAGTCGACACAGAGAGGAAGAAAAGCTCAATTTATAACATTCAAAGCATAAACAAACGACCCATGACTCAAAGTTAACAGACCGCACTGCTCTGTATCCTGCGGTTCTTCAGCCTCGCTGCACATGAATCATTTCACGTCTCACTACTTGAGTCTTTACCCTCTTTGGGTTTCTCCTCAGCTGGAGGAGGCTGCTCAGGAAGGTCCTCCTTCTCCTCTCCCTCCAGGCCGTCGGCAGGTGACTGATCCTCCTCCTCCTCTAGTTGGGAGACTTCGCGGCCAGAGGTCACAGAGGCGCCCGCCACGATCACCGGTGACAGATGGACGTCCTCCTCTTCGTTGTCTGGGTCATGGTAAGACTGGAGAGACGGGGGGCGATCACATGATACACATTAATGAATGTGTATGTGCAGAATACAGTGCAAAGATATATGTTGTTTGTTAATTAAATTTCCTACCCCCCCCCCCAAATGACTTGCACTACTGCTGAGTCTAACCACTATCAAATACCAAGAGCTTGACGCACCTTCAGCTCTGGGCCGTCGTTCCCGTGCTGCTCTTCATCTGAAAAGTGTTCACATTGCAGCAATTAGGACGAGAGGGCGAGCCCTGAACAGCTGCTTGCAACAGTGCTAGAAAATGTTACCGTCACTTCTGCCCTTGGCAGGTGTGAGTCGGTAACCAGGCAAAACGGAAGTGCTCACCTGACGCGATTCCCCGGATGGAGACCATCAGCAGAACGGTGAGAACACAGAGTGTCCTCGTCGTCTTTAAACTCCACTTAAACTCCATGGCTGTCGTCGACGAGCTAACGCTGTGCTAGCTGCAGCTGCTGCAATTTCTACCAGCAAACATTCAGGTGCAGCGGAGTCCCACGGAAAAGTGGCATGAATAAACACGCGTGCACACGCATAGAGACACGCACGCGCGCACACACGCGCACGAGACCCGGCTCGCTCTGGTTTTAATAACTCGGTTAATTTTAGCTGCCGTCGCTGTCAAGCGAGCTAACACATTCCCATGCAAAGGCTAAGCTAGCAGAGTAGTAAAGCTAGTGCCACACAAAAGAGCGAGCACACCGCGCACTCTCTATAACAGAGCCGCCTCCTCGGTCTGGCCGTCAGGTGCCGAGTGGCTCTTGCTAGTTGAACACGTCCGAGCTTGAGGGCGACATTTTCAAAATACCACAGCGTTTTAGTTTAGTATTGAGCAGACGCTACTTAGCTTCCCGTGTTAAGCCCGTACAACTGATCGACACTTCCTGTTCTCGAAATGTGACCAATCACAACGCGCTACGTATGAGGACGGCCAATGAGCGGCGGCCGAAGACGCGTCGGCGAATCAGGTGCGTACACAATTATGTTTCCAGTCGATGGGCTCGGCCACGACACCACAACACGGTGTGAAGGTGCAGTAGTGATCATGTGGGGGGAGGAGGTGTGTTCCTTTTTTAAATGTAGACCTGTTATTATTATTTGTGACACAGAGCCACTCCATAGGAGGCGTGGATGATGAGGGGGGGAACTTAGTCGAGTGAATAGGAAAAAACAAAGGACTTCACAAATCTGAAATGTGTATTGGTTTCAAAAGGAAACATTGTGTGAATCTGTCTCTGCACTATTGTCACTTGAAGAGCTTCAAGGAAAGAAGGAGCTCTCAAATTATACATTGTTGTTACACTCTCAGGCAGATATGAAGTTGGTCTCGTTGGTGCCGTTGTCTCAGACCACTCCTATGAGGTTTTCTGTTAACATTGTTGAAATTGTAATTAAGTATTTAATCACGACACTTTGATTGTGATAGTGTTAGTAAATCAATGCAAACTTTAGAAAGCATGAATAACAGCTTTATTCGTTATTTATAAATCATTTATTAGGGTTACAATTATTTGAGTAACAAAATGTATTTTTACCATTTTACCATTTTTAAGCGAGTCTATTGTACCATCTTATTTTAACAAAAATATTGTTGGCAAGCCACTAGTTTACTTATCTGAGTATTGTAAATTGGTATTCTAGTTTATTTTTAACCAGAAAAAATGTAATCTGAAGAAATCACCATCTTCTTATCTGTGCATGTCACACTGAAAATACAAGCTACTTACAAGCACATATTTTGACCCTGTATCTACCCCATGAACTGACAAGCCCATCACTATGTTGACCTCTGCCCAGCCAGTGAGACGAAGTCAAATTGTCCAATCAGGGCAGAGGAAGACCCACCCCCAGATTGAGCTCTTCTTTTCTTCTGTGAAATATTGATCACACAGCTGCCTCTTAATAAAGATTTGTCCACTGTGCATAGACTCGGTTATGATATTTGCATACAAACAAGATCAGACCAGCAGACGTAGTAATTCATAAGCACATGTTTATTTACAGGCTGTTTCAGTGGTCATTTTCAAGGCAGTAATAATTGAAGAAAAAAAAGAAATTCACAGTTAACAAGATGATGCAAGGCAGGGAGTGATAGACTGGGTAAAAAAAAATGACACATGGTTTGCTGTTATCACTCCACAGCTTTTCACAAGGGAAACATCTGTGCAGTTCGACTTTGTGCAGATATGATCCTCCACAGGCAGAATCAGATTAGACTTGTACAGCCAGTTTTTCTATACCTGGCTTAATTCACCCTCTGCCAACTTACTGTGTGTATATTATTATTATTATTACACAGCCAAAAGTCTGATCAAATGCCAAAGGTATTAAGGTATTGGACCCAATATGTTAAAAGTATAATTTCATAAGGCCATTTATACAGTGAGAAATTGATTTATTTAAAATGATCACGTAAGAGTCCATCATATCTTTAGCATGGTTGCATATTTGGTACAAAAGGTGTAAGGCAATTGACTTGATCTATTCCATGTGAGCTTGCAGACAGGCTAAAAAATGTGTTTATTCACATTTGAAAACCGCTGTTGTGAGGAGGGGATTTATACATTAACACACTCAAACACCCAGTTCAAACAGTTCAGCAATATTAATGTGCCATAAAAACAATGATGTCGTCATTGCGTGTCTTGGTTACCTGATGGTGACAGAGATTTATCACGAAAAACCCGTAAGTGGAGGCTTTTGACCAGTTTGTGCTGGTTCATGCTACGATCATAAAGGTACATTCTGTTCATTCTGTTAACAGTGAAGTGCTTCACTATTTATGACCATTTGTTTACTTTTTAGGGCCTTTACCAAAAAAATATAGATAAAAGCCAATACTGTCAAAGATGGTCAACAATAGATTTGATAGAATTTTTATGATTGCCACGAACTAAATTAATCCAGCTTATTAAAGCAGGCACCACACACCATGATTATAGGTAATAAATCACAGTTCACAAATGAAATACTTAGTAGAATATAACATAATAAGAATCACTATATTGTGACTTAAGTGCTGAGACAAATTAGAAGAAACAACTAATTTCCACCAGTGTTCAACAGTGGTCTGTATTCTCATAAAGAAGGTTTTCTTTCAACCGCACAACTGTGTTGTACTTCAGGTTAGTGGTACCTGGGGTGCAACATTCCAGTAAGCATCATGGAGTGAACGTAGTTTGTTTTTGCATGCACAAATTTTCCTCTATTTTCATCTGTGGATTCTGGTTATCCAAAGAACTGGAAATAAACATATTACCACGCATTTTAACAAATTGGGTTTAGTTAAGTTCTGAAGTTGCCAATGCTAAATGTTTGCATTTTGCGGTCGATACCAGGGCCAAAGAAATGTGTAAAGCCATGTTACAGCGCCCATGTTAAAAAACGTATGAGTGGTCAGAGAACCAGGAAACATCTCACATGGAGAAATCCAGCACCCAGCGGGGTTTGATAGTAGCAACAGGTTCATCGCTGCACAGCTTTGATGACCCACTCTGCTGAGGGGTTCAGATGGAACAGGTCTTTCATGTAGGTCTCCCCATCCAGACACCTCTCCTCTTAGAGGGGTGAAAAGACAGACAGAAATATTTAACAGATGGACGAGATGTACTGTCGTACCTACAATGGTGGATTACTATGGTGGAAATATTTCTTTTCACCTTTTGGTCAATTGGCCCACTAGCTGGGTTATCAGCAGAGAAAGAAAATTGTGATTAAGTATTTTTATTAGGAACAGGTCTTACTGATGTTTCCACCAATCTCGTATAGATACAGCTCTTCTTGTTTCACTGCCACCGGACTGGGAGGACAAATAGAAAAGACAACAGCAGTAAGAGAAAGAGTTGTGGAGACATGAGGAGAGCATTAGGCTTTGACATGGTTAAAATACTGTAAATACTGTATGTTTATTTGTGTGGGAATGTCCAAAGTGCTGTATGTACTGCACACACATTACCTATCCTGGCTGAGGAAGCGTGTTAGTACATCAGCAGCCTGCAGCTCTTCGGTGAGATGAACTGCCATTGAGACTTTACTGAACTGGGGAGCTTGGACTCGAATAAATCCCTGTGAGCTTTCCTGGTTGTAAACAGACAAAGAGAGAGAGAGAGAGAGAGTCATACAGTCAGTCACACATCACGCCGTAAACAAAAATAGGGACATCATCCAAAACACTGTCCTCATCAACACACAAACACTCACATGAGACAGAGACTCGAAAATGCATTGTTTCTACTGGTGTCCCCGACTAATGTCAGTGCCGGCAACTGAGAGACAAAGCTGATTATCAGCTTTTACAATATTGCCAATAAGACTTTTTGTATTGTAAGTATGAAATACTGCAAATCACTTCACATATTTACGGATTATAAAATGCCCACATGTTACACTACAAAAAAAAAGCTTAAATTATGGCAACACTTTAATAGCACCAGGAGGTGTCACTATTAAGTCTACTATAAGTTGGCAATGGATGCCATTTGAATTACAATATTTAAATTGTTATTTATTATGTTGTCTATGTATAAACCAGGCTCAACAATCAATGGTTTTGCAAACCAATGTAAGCGAAATGTGTGGCAGGTTTTGGGTTGTTTAATAAACAAAATCGACTGTGAAATTGATTTAGGAATTACACTGATTGAGGAGTGTAATTCTATTAATATGATTATTTTATAAAAAGGGTCTTACCTCAGGCACAGCTTTATCAGACGGTTTCTCTGTGGTGATCTTCTTTAGCAGCTTTCTTACAGCTCTCTCTTTATTTTGTTTTCGCTGACTTTCCATGTTGTGCTGTCGGACCTGGGTCACAATGAACTTGGGGATCTGGAGACAAGATGCACACATGGGAGTGAGATTTTAAACCCTCAGTACAAGGCGGTACCATCATTCATACTCCATAAAAATATAAACCTCCAGTTTTTTTTTACCAACCATGGATACACTAAGAAATATTAGTGTCTATTAATTTAAATGATATAAAAGTTGACACTAACACAGATTTACAGTTTGTTTATACGCGTGTTTTGAACGGTGGAGTACACCAAGCCAGAGCGCTTTTTTTTATCCTTACCGTCCAAAGAAGATTCTGGTATCTAATCAGCAGGCGGACAATGTTGGCTGTGCTGGTTGCCATGGAGAACTCCTGTTGTTCCGTGACCTTGGAGCGAAAGCCTTTGAACATGAAGATGTTGGGTGCCATGACAACGGAGACATTGTTGAGCGTCATTTTATTCTTGGCCTGGTGGTCAATCACACGCTGGAAGAACTCCACCAATGCCTGTGGGGAAGGAAGAAGAAAAGAAATTCAGAAAGGGAAATAGTGACGAATCATAAGGGAATTATTCCTATGTTATTTTTCTATCTATATGTTTGAAAGTGTGAATGTGCACCTACCTTCAAAGTATCCCGATTGTGCTCAGGTAACAAAAGCACCAGCAGGTTCAAAGCCTGCAGCTGTTGCTTCTTTGTGGGGAGCTCTGTAAAACACACACACGCACAGAGAGAAATGCTTAATATGCACTTTTTTTCCCATGTCATTGTCTCATGATGTGGCTGTAAAGCTCTTGTGATGGAGCAAAATACTTCATGAACAGATGGTGTACACACTGTTGACAGCAATAAATGCGCTGAGGTACTCCACGGTCAGTAATGGATGGGGCAGCTCCCTGATGAACAGCTTCAGAAGGCTCGCGGCATCATGCTGTTTCAACTGTTGCCATGGAAACATCCCATCGTAGAAGGAGGACTCAAGCTCCTGGCACAGTGACTGAAAGCAGGACGTAGGGAAATACACACAGGAGGGTGTGTCAAGCAAGATCAAGTCAGGTCACTAAACAGTAATGACAGACAGGAAGTAGAGGAACTTAGTCACATAAACCTAATTTGACAGTGAGTCTGTGGTGGTGACAATCAAATACTTTAACCAACCTTGATTCTAGTGGCCGCTCCAGGGATCCGTAGAAGCCCTTCTGTGTTTAATCCTTCTTCCTCGATGTGAGAGATAAGCTAGAGATACGATTTAAATTAGACATCAAAAGGAAGGTGTGACGACTACAAACGAAGTTGGCCGTCAAGGTAGTGATCACGGTACAGTGACATTCACTTTAGATTCAGTTGTACTGTTTGTAGTGCAAAATCTGTGGGATCCATATGTAAAATGCAGTACGACGCAGTGATACATGTGCTTATGTTTGATTGTTAACTATCATCATTGCTGTTGAATGCTGTTTCAGACAGACAAGGTGAGCGGCTGCTGCTCACCCTCTGCATTATGATTGGCACTTTGGTCCCAGGAGCGCGCCTCTGGTCCTGATCCAGTAAAGTGGCGAGGGGAACACCGAACAGACCACTTTCTGCAAACACACACACAAGAATGTTCAGTACAACATTGAACTTGACTACTGTACTGTATACATGCTAACCTGGACAATAGCTTTTTAAATTGAGTCTAGAAAATTTGAATGACATATGAACCTGTTGTTTGTGTAAATGCTCTTAGTTTGTCATTCTCACTTTTTTAGGGTCTGTGTGTTTCTGTCACTGTGCATGTCTGTGTGAGTTTTTTTTTCCTGTGTGTAATAAAAGGGCATGTTTACCCTGTTGTTTAGCCTTCAGGCATCCCAGGCGCAGTGCCAGGATTTCAATTTTGGATGGGCCCTAGTCATTTCTGGCTGGGACTTTTAATTACAAAACACTGTAACTAGGGTGTATTGCTCAAATTGTGGGAAAATGAAACATTATAGGCCAATCCGATCTGTCACGACGGTACATCCATTAATTTATTGTAGAACACGGACATTTTAATTCCATTTAAGGAAAAGCCGCCTTGTTTTGAGGATCTGGCTGGATTATTCTTCATTTATAAATTGATTTCAGGGGGAGAGAGAGAGAAGGGTGGGTAAGATAGATTGACTTTTAATTAGATAGAGCGGTGTGTAAGCTTCTGGCTCATCAAAATCAAAAATCTAAGTTAAGGAAATATCTTTTACCAGTCATTTAGGATGGGCCAGTTGTACAAGTGGCCCATTAGGGATGTGTGTGTGTGTGTGTGTGTGTGTGTGTGTGTGTGTGTGTGTGTGTCAGTTTACCTTTACTCTTAACTTTGACAGCTTTGTGAGCCTTGAGGTCTATCCCAGCAGTGTCAAACAGAGCAGTCATCTCCACAAGCACCAGTCTACGAACCTAGAACAATTAAAACAAGGAGATATGGAGACAGAAACAGAGCTATTATAATAACTGCATATGGAAACAACTAAACAAACTCACCTCTTACAGGAAAGCTTTGCCTCGCAAAAGGCTTATCATAAAATAAACGTACCTGTACACACAGATAATAATATCATGTCCTAACACGTTTACCTCACTCACCTTTTTCATATCCAGAGGAGACAGATCTCCTATTCTTGTTTGACCTGTTTTATCTCGGAGCAGCTTAAAATTCTAGAGAAGAAAAAAAAACAAAGAGCAATGGACAGAAGGGCGTCAATGACTGTGGAAGATAGTTTGGATGAAACACTGAGCCAAATGAATATTTGACTTAATTGACTCTTATAGTGAATGATTAATGTGGACAGCGTAATACTTAATTGAATGAGTTGTAGGAGAAATGACAATGAACCGTTTTGGAAAACAAAAAATGGTCGAAGTAATCTGTTATTGCAGGTTCAACCACCAGATGTCACTATAGACCAGTTCTTAAACTGCTGCTTCCTGCTGAAATCCAACACATGCTGTCCTCCTTTGTAAACTCAAATAAACTCTAACGGTGATGTTTTACTATGACTAACAACCTAACGATGCCTATCATATTCTATTGCATGTCGTCTATCTCGTTCTTCTTTTTACATTCTGTTTTTATTACACTTAAAGGCTAAATTGTTGGAAAAAACAACACCATAAAAGATGTAAATACTTAGGTAAAAACAAATACTCCGGTTGTTAAACAGAAAGACAAACACTATTTCCATAAGTAATCAGATCATATTTCCTTCATTCTATGCCTCACGCTAAAAAAACATTCCTATGTGGTGAGGTTCTTAAAAATGTCTATTGTCAGATCTCGTCGTCTCTGGTGTCTCTGATAATCATTGACCCACAATAATCAATAAGTCATCAGTACAAGCTTCAGTGTAACTTCACACTACAAAATGCTCATAACAAAAGGAGAGTGATTCAAAGTGGCTTTGTATAAGCATATATAACTATAGTGGCTTTGTATAAGAATATATAACAATAATGGCTTTGTGTAAGCATGTACAGTATAACAATGTACAAAATCTGTGCATCCTGTTTGTCACTGCACAGGTGAAGACTGGTTATTCCACAAGTCGTGCCACTCCGTGTATCAGGAAAGAAAAGTAAGGCTGAGGAAGGTGTGTGTGTGTGTGTGTGTGTGTGTGTGTGTGTGTGTGTGTGTGTGTGTGTGTAAAGGTATGTGGCTCACTGGTAGTTTGTCGTCAGGTGAGTTGGGGCCGGTGGTGACCTTTAATCTCTGATGGTTGTCCCTGTAACTGAGCGCTTGCTCTGAAAACGCCACTTCAAGGTTCAGTTCTGTCTCCGTTTCTGTTGAGACACACACACACACACACGCACGCACGGAAATAAAACATAGGACCACACAAGTAGCCTATTACAAGTGTGTTTGTGTAGGTAAGGTCCAGCTGTTTATACACAAGACTGTCAATTAAGTGTATTTTCATTTATTTAATCCCGGTGTGTTGTAGTCACTATGGCAGAAAGAGCGTCATGCTGCCTTTTATGTTCTTTTAAATACACTACTGTATGATTGAATGTGAACGAACCCAACATTTTAGACTGTATTATACAATATAAAAAAAAACTCCCTCTAATGTTGTGTAGTCCTGAAATAAAAGCAAAAGAAAAGAAATCTAAGCATTGTATTGTTGAAGCATATAATTACAATAAAGCACATCTTCTAAACACCCGGTGAACATTTGCAAGCTAAAAATGATATGCTGTTATGTTTTATTGTTGTGAATATGGTAACAATACAGTTTTGTGAACATTGTATTGTTTTCAATTATTTTCTATTCTCAACTAGGTTTCGGAGTTGCTAAGCAGACGTTTATTTGGACGTCAGTTAGTCATTTTCCATACTGAATCATACCGTGTGTGTGCGTGTGTGTGTTTGAGTGTGTGTGTGTGTGTGTGTGTATGTGTGTGTATGTGTGTGTGTGTGTGTGTGTGCGCGAGTGCATTGCACATACCAGCTGAAGTGACTTCTTTTTGTCCATTCTCACTTCCTTTTTCAAACTTACTTGGCTCCTCATCCTGCAGCACACAGCACAACACACAGACACACGAGTGTACGGCACACAGTGTAATATTCAACCAGTCATGGATTCACAGTGAGTCCTCACCCCGGTACATTTTGTTTTCAAGTTACATATTATCTTCTCTGTTAATTAGTGGACAAACTTATTAAAGAAAACTAAAAATTGAGACTGGTTGAAAACAGTTTTTCTGCTGACTGAAGTAGTTTGGACTGGCAGTTGTTCGACAAATACTACTGAAACAATCAAACACAGTTCATATATTTTACATTTTCTGAATACACCTAGTCAACCCAGTAAAATGTTTTGAATGGGCTTAATTCTTATTAATTTCAGAAATAAAATGAGGTAACAAACAAGTTGCTTACCAGGTGTTGACCACTGCCAGACTGGAGAAGCAACAATAAAAACAAAGTAGGCAAAGTTGTAACCACTTCCTTTAAAAGAATAACGACATGTGAAGTGTGTGTGTTGTGATGGGATTTTCAATTCATGCTATCAAAGAGGGAAATGTTCATGGGGGAAAACGGCCTCAATGCAGCATCATTTTTGATGTTTTGTTTTGTTTTTGTTGAATATGTCACTTATTCAACAGGGTTTCATGTCTTTCATAATCATAATTCAACTCTGTCATGGTGGTACAATTTAATTAGTGTGTCCATGTGCATCTTCTAACCTTTTCAGGCGGTCTGAATATATCCCTGACATCGGGAACGTGTTGTCGGTTGCGTCGCCGGAGCAACGTCTGCTGTACTGTTGTCACGCGGCGTTCTACGGCCGCCGCCTGAGTTCTGGTCAGTGTGGACAGGAACACCGCGCTGTCTTCTTCCTGTCAATCGATCAAAATCGCACATGAGCGAGCTGATATAGGGTGAACCTATCTGAACTGTACATCTTTTTTTCAGTCCTATTGCTGATACAACAGGTTTATAATCATGAGAAACAATCTGAGCTGAGACTGACTGATAAACTATGACCTGGAATCGAGTCTCACTAATTCAAAAGGGAGAGATGATCAAAACCTGATCCTGGTCAGCTGCCAGTGTATCATCAAACAGTCGTGTTAGCCCCGCCTCTGCAAGCCAGGCCTCCTCTTGCTCTCCCTCTGAATGAGAAAATCAAAGGGGAAAAAAATTCAAAAGGAATTTTTCAGTTTGTTGCCTAAAATGATAGATCGCTTACATCGTTTTCCCATGCAAGTCACTTATACAGTTCTACAGGTACAGGAAAGGGAACCACAGACGTAGCTGGATACGAACATTGTACAGGAAGAGTGTGTTTTCTCCGGCGAACAATAGTCTTCATAAACAGGCTGAAACTCTTGAGACTCTGAAATACACACGAGGAACAATTCCATTGTGCCTCAAAGCAACACAACACCAGTCTGCACAAGCCTGAGCTTCTTCTTCTTTCTTTTTTTAATAAACAGCAGGCATGTACGTGTCACATCTGAGTTGTTTTTGTGTCTTTAAGAGTCTCAAAGTTCTGGTAAACCTGCAAAATGATACGGGAAAAGATAAAAAGACAACAATAAAAAGATGTTAAATAACTACAAAGATAAACGAATTGACCACGAAGCAAGTGACCACAGATGAGCAAAAATTGTTAGAAAGAGATACAAAAAGACCATAAACAGATGCAAAACTACCACAAAGAGACACAGAACAAGTAGTAGTAGAGTGACATCTCTGAGTTGTTTTTGAGTTTTCAAAGAGTCGCAGAGCTCTAGTTCACCTGTACAATGTTAACAATGACCCACCCTCACAATCCATCTGCAGAATCATGAATACAATGACTGGGACTCTGCACTGTGCACCAGCAGATGCAGGAATAGGGGTTAGTTTATCTCCCCGTCAGTTCTGTCCATGGTCGCACGCGGTGTATCCTACCCTCAGGAATTTTGTGCTGCTCCTCCTCTTGAACTTCCCCCTCTCCTCCACCTTCTCCCCGCCCTGCTTCCCCCACCGAGCGAGTGATATTCTCCACCTCCTTCCAATAGTCGTCCATCTCCAGCTCATCCAGAGATTCCTGCAAGACATGCAGACAAAGACGGAACTGTCTCTAATTTGCAATTTCAAATTTTCAATTTGCATTTTTCTTTTCTATTTTTGAACATTGTTGTTTGCTGATTGGTTAAAAATGAATTATTTTAAGTGAAATATATGATGAGCACCAGTTGCTCAGACACACAAACACACACACACACACACTGTTTACGTAAAACCCCCTAAAGTTTAAACAGACCTTGGAGCATGTCTCTCCCGCTCACCCCGCTTTTCCAAAAATGGCAATTAACAAGCGAACACACATTCTCTGGAAAATCCCCAGAGAGAACCAAAACACATTTACTGTAACTCCAGATCGCTAAAAACATGAGCGATGAGGGCCGACGTATGTATGCCTGCCAACTGAACCCTCTGTAAAAATCTAAAAGGTCATGATTTTAGAGGTTTATGGCCGACATTCGTGTCCAGAGTCAGTGCAACAGCAGAAAAGGATGTTGCCTGTGAATCTCACGGGACACAACAATATCTTGCTTAACATTAGAAACCCACAAACACATCACTCCATTTGCAGCCTCTCCTACCTGAGAGTTACAGCGCTGGCACGCGGGTCGCGGCCTGGACCTGGAGTTGGGACTGTGCCTGGGGCTGGAGTGAGGCTTCGGGCTGGACGAGGGCTGGGCCCTGGAGCAGGGCGCAGAGCTCGGATTGGGGAGCGGCGGCGGGTCGGTGCTGCTGCTGCTGCTGCTGCTGCTGCTGCTGCTGCTGCTTTTGGCAACATTGGTGGCTGTCTGTCTGTCTCCGTGTTGCGTGTTCTGGTTCTGCTGCACGCTGTAGTGGCCTGTTCTGCGGCTGCACGAGAGACAGAGACAGATAAGAGACGAGTCAGAGAAATAGAAGGATACGTGATCATTCCTCGCAAACACGTGTCACAACTTGCAATGAATGCCCCCGCATCTTTTCTGATCTTGACTTTTTTTTCCCCAAGTCACTCGCTAAACTGTTCGCCGTGGACTTTGCACCTTGGTGTTTGGCATTTACATTATGACAGATATCTCATAACAACACGTAACATAAAAAATATTCCGGGCTTGGAAATGTTGGATTGCCAAAGAACTGACTGTGTTTGTTGTGCTTTATATAAAAAAGCTGTGTATGCACTGCAGTGACGTCTCAAAAAATAGTTTTCGTCTTTTTGTTTAATTGGATGTCAGCTCTGAGGGTGGCATGGTGGTGCAGCGGTCGGCGCTGTTGCCCTCACATTCCAGCGTGGCTCAAATGACTGCGTCTGATTCTGATCCTTCACGACACAGGGGTGGTCAGTGAGTCAGACAGACTGAAGTCGGCCAAAGAGTCGAACTAAAGACGAGCCAGCAGCGCGTTGAATTCCCAGCCAGGCGACTAATGAGGAGAACACCAGGAGGGACTAAGAATAGCAGCTGTCGCACAGCTTGGACTTCACTTTACTGACCCGACACAGTCAGCTCCTCTCAGACTACAGCGCACCGGCCTGACTGAGACAGAAGGAACCATCAGAGCTCACTGTGAGGGGGATCTCATACAGGTTGTCTAACAAATGACTGTAATTGTGTTGATATATCTATTTTTGACAGTTTAAAGATAAATAAATAAGACATTTGATCAAACATGAATAAATAAGCCTGATTTTCCCCCCCCTCTTCTTTCACCCTCAATCCGTCACCAGTTCAGAACTGGGAACCCAGCAACAGGGAGTCGCTCTGGATGTGTGGACAGACTTTTACTGCAAAAGTGGTCTTTATGTGGCTTTGCATTTGCCTACATCAACATGTGGAGCTGCCTGAGTGCGTGTGTGTGTGTGTGTTGCACTTCTGAATGGAACAACAGATCATGCAAAACAGCAGATACTGTAAGCTCAGACCAGCCATCACGCAAGCCATCGGGAAAATGCAGTATGAATCATGGAATTTTATAGTGATTGATTGACTGTGTTATTTTTTTATGTGTTGCGTGTTTATGTAATTTTATTCACAGGATGTGGATTTGATTTAGAGATGATTGCAGGTAATGCGGCAGGTCTCGAATCTAGCTTTGCGGGTGCAAATTGCACCTTTGCAACACTCTACACCAAGTACCGTGGTGTCATTTCTTCCTACTTATCGGACGACATACACAATAAAAATATTGTATCTGCAGTAAGCCGATCTATCAACCTGGCTGATTTAGTTGAGTCTAGTCCTTGTACAAATTATAAAGTGCAAATTGAAAAAAATATACTAGGTGGCTGTAGACCCAAGCGAGTAGGTGTTTGATATTGGGTCTCTTATCTTTCTTTAGTTTAGCTGATGCCCAACTGAATGACTCCTTTGTTGTGACAGGAAGTCACACAGTACTTTGTGATCTCCTCTACTCCTGCGCTGTCTCTCTTTCTTTCTCCCCCCTCTCTAATCCACAGTTATAATGGGCTGAGCAAATTCAGCTTACACCACTGGCTGATGGTTTAGCTGCCGACGGCAGATCTGTCATCAACGTGTCCCATCCCAATACAAGCTGAAAGGCTGATGTCAACAGTGTGGTCTCTCATCCTTCTGCTTATGAATCACCAGTTCAAAACACACCCAGCCAAACACACACTGTATATTTGTCAGTGCGGCTGTTGAAAAGGTTGAGCCCTGACACAGATACGAATGCAACTGAAATGAAAGAAGCCTCTGCAAAAAATAGAGAACTGTCAGTAATACTGTAAGGAATAATGTTAATGACATTAGGTAAATCAGCCAAAACCTGAGGAACACCAGCATGGTCAAGATCAAGATATGAAGCACTATGTCAACAGGTCCAGTTCATTATTTAATATGGACAGATATGTCACATAGGGTGTTTGGAGGCACTGTAGTCTGATATTTAAAAACACTATACAGACTGATCTAGTGTGATGTTTAAGGGGAAGATGTGTAAAACTTAAATGTCAGAAGCTGTAGACACAATACTACTTTTTTTTGTGGGAATAAATCAGTACTATAAATGGAGTGGATTTTGAAAACAACGTATTGCATAGATATGGCAACTGGACATAGGCGTAAGGCACAAATAATGATGGTTCCAATATTTGACATGAAACAGATCTAACGTCTATGAAATGCAGTAAAGGAATCAAACAGCCTGTGATATGAATTTTGAAGTCAAGAGAACAGCATGGAGTTGATGTGCTCTGTTCATTAATTTGGAATTATGAGCGTGTGCGTATTAGCCTGAGGGTCCATGCTGAGGCAAAGCCACATACCACAGCAGACTTCCTGCCACAGACACACACACACATGCACACACGCACATGCAAACTCCACTGGTAAAGATAGATAAACTTTCATCTGGTTTTAACAAAGAGCATTGGGTATTTCCCAAACAATTGACCTCCTCCTCTCCTTCCTTCCACCAAGCTCCTTTCTTTCCAGCTCCTCTTCCTCCACTTGTCATCCCCTTCCTCTCCTCCTACACCTCGCCTGGGACTTTTGTCGTCTCCTTTACCTTTTCTGCTTGGTGCTTCGTATTCCCTGCCCAGCCGTCTTGCCGCATTTTTTTCCCAAATGTTCCTCCTCATCTCCTCTCTTCTTCCCTCCTCTCTGGCCTTGCACTGAGAGATAATCGAAGCACTGTGAGATAAAACATGCAGAAACATGCCGCCTGACTCCTCTCTGTCCCACTTTCTTCCCAAGCAGGTCGTTCTACTGACTCATGCACGTTGATCTGGACCCCTCGCGGACTGAAATATTCCCCTCTGTGAAGAAATGGCACAAAAGTCCTTGTTTTCTGACATACTTGGGAAGAAGAGCTATGAATGGTGTAAACCATAAATCAGAGATTAGCAATCACTCAGGTGTAATCTTTGCACCTTCCATGGTATGTCGGTCTTTGTTGACCGTTCCAGGTGATTTGCCGATTTGTGAAAAGCAAAAGTGCTGAGATGTTTCTGGAGTTGGGGGTATCCCCGATATGTGAAAGTCAAGACCACAACACACACACACACACACACACACACACACACACACACACACACACACACACACACACACACACACACACACACACACACACACACACACACACACACACACACACACACACACACACACACACACACACACACACACACACGCACGCCACTATAATGCAAACAAAGTTTTACACACAATGGTACACATGACACGCAATTCTCCATTTCACGCACAGGTGGGCTGCCCCATGTGAGTAAAACAAACGCATTCTCTCTCTGGCACACTTTCATACATACATGTGCAAATGACCTTTAAAGGAGAAACACTGCTGCAGCTGTGTGAGCGACAGTTCTGCCCTTTTTACCTTTCATCCACACACCCTTCATCAGCTTGTTAGAGCCGCCGACAAAGATGAAGCGTGTGGAATAGTGTGTGTGTGTGTGTGTGTATGTGTGTGTAAAAGTAAATGTGAGGTGCAAAAGGGGATTGAAGTAAACAGTATCAGCAAAGAGCGAATTCTGCACCAACAAGTAGAATATGAGTCAATATGTGCGGGGAAGTGACTATTTGAAACCACACGAGTATTTCACTGAGCTCCTAATTCCACTGACTGTCCAAAGCAGAAAAACAGCCGTAAAAACTCCAATGTGGTCAAATAACCTCGGGTTTCTATCACTCTCCTTCTCCAACTGCTTCTGTCCTCAACGGGATTGTTTTTCTCCCGCCAGGTCGAGTTGATTTGCTTTCAACCGGCTGTTCCGCCGTCTGCCATTTCCATCACCGGGGATAGATGCCGGCAGCACGCTATTCTCTTCTTTGTTTTGGTCACGCAATGGGTGACGCAGTTCCTCTGTTGTGGCGTTAATTGAGTCGTCCTTTTCCCGCCAAAAAAGCGCGTCCCGGTGGCCAAGAGAATAGCGCGGTGAAAGCAAGGCTTCAGGGGACCAATACGGTCTATCTTTCTATTAACAAACAATCGCAAACAATTTTTTAACATCACAGTGACAATGTTTAAGCCAAACGTTGTTTATCGCTGAATACAATGAATCGTGTGTGTGTGTGTGTGTGTGTGTGTCATTCCCATTCACATCAACAGGTGCCCGCTGTCCTCCGTGAAGACAGAGGCTGCCTGTTCCCCCTCGGACACAGTCGCTGGTCTCAGCGGTGACCCACGGGCTGATTAGATCATCTGCCCATATGATCCCGAGTGTCACTCCGCTGCACAGCCATGAGGACTTATCACAGCAGCCCATGCTTGTCTGGTGGGTGTCCTGTAACCCTCCTACTCCAAACAGCTCCCCTTCCTTTCTCCACATGTCATTTCCTGTGCAGCATGGTATTTTCTGCCGACTGGCTGTTGCATCACACGCTAAATTTATTAGAACCATGTGTGTTTGTGAGTCCACTGGGCACAAGTGCTACAATACAGTGGAACAACACGACAGAAGCACAAAGCTCTTTGGCTAAAACCTGAACCTCCTTTCATCGGAATTACCCCAAAAAACACAACAACATCCGCGTGAAAGACTCCCAGCAGACACGTAACCTAAGGCTCCTTAGGTCAGATGTCAGCGGCTGGTAAAAGGCCAGCAGCTCTGTCTGTCTGTCTGTCTGTCTGTCTCCCATTTACTAAACAGGGGAAACAATGACCACAAAAACTAAGCCCCCAAGTCAACTTGGACAGGACACACACACACACACACTCTGCTGTTGGAAGTGAGACAAAAGGCAGGCTGTAATGTGATGCTGCTTTCTTCCCCCCCCAGTTAGCTGGAGAAGCCATCTGGAACACACACATGTATACATATACTGTACACACACACACACACACGTTCCGGAGCAGGTGTGTCCATCTGAATACCAGCTGGACTAGGTTGTTTACTCTAACCACATCACATTTGTTGACAGCTTGTTTACTGACCTGTTCTCACACACACACACACACACACACACACACACACACACACACACACACACACACACACACACACACACACACACACACACACACACACACACACACACACACACACACACACACACACACACACACACACACACACACACACACACACACACACACACCTCGGTGGCCTGGATGAACAAACGAGTTATAAATAAAAAGAGTCTAACTGTCCAGTTGTTTCCATATGCATCGTTTCCTCTACGACAGCCTCTCGTGACTTATAGCACCCAACTCAAAATTAGTCCTTTCCTCCTTGTTCAACGGTGAGAACATGGTTGTCACGCCACGGAGACAAGAAGCTGTAAACAAAAGCATTGATCTTCCGGAATCTCCCAGTTTGGAATCAGTAAAGAACATCCATCTATCCATCTCCTCCAGTAGATGGTGGGTCAGACTGTTCTCTCCACCAACACTTTGTCCGTTTTTCTTTCATTTGTACCCACCTATACATGATGTTGCTTAAAAAAATGAACTGATTATAACCAAATAACAGCTATATAATGATCAATTATTCTGCTAATCAATTACTCATTTACAATTGTATTAGTGGAGCAAAAGTGCCACATTGTTTGCTTTATTTTTATAAACTTGAGCATCTTTGGGTTTTGAGTGATTGGTAACACAGAACAAGACACTTGAAGACGAGCGCTGAGAACTTGTGACGGACAGTTGACATTGTTTTGTGACGTTTTAATAAACTTAAATAAATGATGACGGTTTAATCTCAATGAAAATAATGGAAACTGCTTTGAGTGACATCCATGTCCATCAAACTCCTTTTAACTTAGTAATCTGCAGCTACACTTTACACCGTGCTGTACCGATCATTTTCAATACTGATTATTGTGTTGATTATTGTCACAACTGATTCACGGCTTGATTGGTAACATGTTGTAAAACGGTGGAGATGAACCATAACAATTCCTCACAGCCTGAGGTGACGTCTTGAAATTGCTTGTTTTGACTGACAGTGGGAAAAAAGTAACAAATCCTCGCTTTTCGAGAGCCTGACACAAGTCATCGATTGTCAACTTTTGATCCATTCAACTCATCTTCAACAACTGAAAAATATTCTCAACATAAACCAGAGTCCAACAAAATCCTGCCATAATGCTGATTCACGTGGCCCAGTCTCGGGGAAGTAATATCTTTAGACCCACTGTACTGTGGTACTCTATCTCACAGTTGTGAGTTGAGAGACTGGCAACCAATCTGTGCTGTGCTAACAAAGTCAAGGTGAACCTGCTGATCTGCTGATTAGGAATGTGCTCAAGGAAAAAAACACCTAACCCAGGGCCTTGGGGAGGAGCTGGCCCTGAAGAAAAAAAAAAAAAACTGAAAATATGAAGAAAAGAAAAAAACACCTCCCAGTGAGCAACTATTACCAACTATAGATCAACTCCTCTGCACATTGAACACCATCTCTACATTGCTCTGAAGTTCACAATGAGGAAAGGAAACAACCAGTGACCTTTGCCCCCTCCTCCCTCCTTCCCTCCCTCGGTCACTTTTCAGCCACTACTGCTCTCGATTCAAAGTGGTGTATTGTCATGTCACACACTCACACACTCACTCACACACACACACACACACACACACACACACACACACCTGGGCCCGGTGCAGGACTCGGGGTCCAGGGCTGGCGGACAACCGGGAGCGCACAGTCCAGTTTTCGGCAACAGTTCCGCGTTGCTGTGGTAACCCGTTAAAACCACTCCCTGGGTCTGCTGCTGCTGCCGACTCATGTTTCTCCTCCTCTTCCTCTTCTTCTTCTTCCTCCTGCTTCACTCAGAGCTGACATCCACACACTGTCTGTCTGTCTGTCTGTCTGTCTGCAGACCATCTGTCTGTCTGCGCGTCTCTATCCGTGCGCGCGTTCCATCGCTGCGCTGTTGTGTTGCCGACTCATTCTAACACCAGACTCTCCTCCTTCTTTCCCTCCGTCACCCTGTTGTTCGCTCCCTCCTTCCCTCCGCCGCTCGTCAGTGTGTGAGCAGCGGGACGGGACAGGGGGCTGGGTCGCAGGTTCAACACAGCCCGGGGATTGGCTGGAACCAAAGGGGGCAAAGTTTCCTGGCTCAACGCGCCCCCTGCTGGCCCGAGTGTGTGATAACTCTCCAGCCAGGTGTCTCCATTAATTATTAACAAATGACATAATTTGCTGTATATCATGAGGTTCACACTCGGCTCATGGGCTGCTGCTGCTATGCAGTGGTTTAATAGCCACTCTATAAAGAGGATATTTAGTGGTGCCATAACTTCACTGTCATTACAGAGCAAAGTAATATACAGCTCTGAAGTTCAAACTACAGTATGTAAAATTTTAAAGAACGTATTCACAGAAATTAAATATACTGTCCATAATTTTTTGTTCATATATGTATAATCACCTGCACACAAAGAAACAATGTTTTTTCGTCAACTTTGAATTTGTTTTTGTTGTTGTTTTTATTTTAAATATAGTTACATTAGAGGGGACCCTAATGTAGGAGGTCAGACAAATATCACCACCCCGACTTCCGTGGTCCGAGCTCCGAGGTATAATGGGACGCAGCATTAAATATGGTTGCAGAAAACGGTCCAGAGTACATTGCATTTGTGTTGAATTTCCAGCTGTAATTAGCGGTGCGCCACCATGAAGTGTCCCCTGTCGGGTGCTCGGTTGGTTGCAGTTTGCAACTTTACCACCAGACGCCGCAGGAGAAGTACAAAAATTGCACACTGGGGCTTTAAGAGTGCAGACATCCAATTTTAAAGATGGCTGACTGTGGTCACATTCACTATCAGGTGAAACATGCAGGAATGTCAGCCCTGTTAAAACACACAAATCTTATCGCTACATAGCCGTCATTATCTCATTACTATTATTATTATTATTGATAACATCATTGCATTTATAATTGTCAGTATTATTTCTCTTCTCTTCTCTCCCCCTCTTTCTGCCCCCCTCTCCTGTCTCCCACATTTTCTCCTCACCCCAACCGGTCAAGACAGATGTTCCGCCCACCACTGAGTCCGGTTCTGCCAGAGATTTCTTCCTGTTAAAAGGGAGTTTTTTCTCCTCCACAGACGCCAAATGCTGCTCATTGTGGGATTTGTTGTGTTTTCCCTGTAATATTGTAATATTGACCTCACTATGTAAAGTGCTGTGAGACAATGTATGTTGTGATTTGGTGCTATACAAATAAAAAGTGAATTGTATTAAATAGCCAAAAGTTGGTTGATCAATTCTGGAAGCACTTTCTCAAGCATTACCTTCCAGGAGTCCAGGCCTGCCAGAAATGGCGGACGAAGGCAGTGGACCACATGAACATATTGTCATGATCGTCGACAACCAGGTGCCACGCGCCCTCTGGCCCGTAGGAAAGGTCACTCGAGTCTCCCCTGGAGACGACAACTGTCTACCGATAACCTCTATGCCCCACTCTGTTAAGTGTTTCTATTTAGCAGGACGTGTATGCGGAGAGTTGTCTTCTGTCCATCTATATGATGTGTAATTCTTGATAATTATTAACTGAAATGATTGATGTTGCAATGATCAAAGGATCAAAAGGCGCACACGCACTCCTGGGATCCGTGATCTCATCGCATTTAACAGGCGAGACACTGAGTTACTTTGGAAATACAAAACCGGACCGAGACCAGCAACCGGAAAGACAAGCACAATTTCTGAGAAACCACATAGTCACTTAAAGGAATAATAAAGGAGCTCTTCATCACAACAGGGACTGGTTATTGGAACCATTCTCTGTAAAGGCAAACCCAGAGTTGTTCTCCGACAGCGATTCAAACTATCCAACGAGCTCACAGCTCGCGCACTATTCTTCACCACCTTCCTCAATAAATATGTGGCCAAAACAAACACGGCCGAGCAGCGGATTAGTCCTTGACTGCACAAGTCAGTCCAAATTATTATGATGTTTCACTGGCTGAAGACCAAACAAGAGGCAACAATCCCCCCAAAACAAGCTAGATACAAGATACAAACTCCTATGTGAATTTCACTGTCAAATATCCCCTGACTTGTGAAGCAAAAGCAATTTTTTTCTGCAAACGCAAGAATCTGATCTCAGACACACTTGAACATCAACACAGACGGGTCACGGAGAGGAGTTCAACCGCCCCATGTAAACTGAAGAACAATATGCACACACACAAACATGTTCTCCTTACCTGAGCTGGAGGTAGTGTGTGAGTCTGGAGGCCATAGTTGTCCGTCTGTGCCTGCGTCCGGTCTAACGGTCTTTCACACAGCGTGACCTTCTGGCCGTGTGCTGGGAGGAGATGATGGTTAAAACACCCAACACACCCGACAAGTGACAAGTGGATTAACCAGGGAGGTCAATCAGATTTTCCTGCTCCTCCATCTGCCCCCACTCCCCTTCGAATCCTCTCATCCTACCTTCCCCCCTTCTCTTCCTTACCACTACACACCTCCTCTGTCCTCCCTCCATTCTTTTTTCCCTCACCTCGCTGCATCCCTATCACAGCCTCCTCCTCCTCCTGACCACCTTGGTGGTAAGTAACAGAGGACAGCCGAGCTTGAAGTTGATGAATCCTTCATGGTGGACGTGGAAAATTACTCAGTCATGGCAAATTTAAGAGAAAACCATAAAGCAACTAAATTTATATTACAAAGGTGGTGTCATTTTAATTTATTAAAACCACATTTATTTCAGCTGTCCAATGTCTTATATTTTAAGCCCTTTGATTATTATGTTTGTTCTTTCAGTCATATTCTTTGAGGGAGTGACATGTTGCTCACATATGCCCCCTAGCGTCTTTTGATACACACAACAACTAGTGGCCCCTTGCAGATTATCTTACTGCACATCTCTTAGTAAGACTGTGGCTGCATTGCTCCTTCTTAGCTGAGCTGAATGACTGTTATTGTACAGTACTCTACACCTCCCACCCACCCACCCCATCTGCTGTTAATCAGATTAAATGGCTGCTGTCTGCTCTGAACAACAACACACAGTCAATCAGCAGTTCCACTTTGACGCTACACAAATCTCACACAGCCACCTGCCCTGGATACACCTTTAATCTTAATGCGCGTCATATCAGCTCAAAATAAAACACACATTTTATATCCTTATCTACAGCTAACATCCATTTTCTAGCCACACCCCTTTAAAAAGGTGCTCTCAGGAAGTCCATCTAAAATAAATATATTTCTACGTAGTACGTCAATAGCACAATCTGTACATAAAAAAGGCCTCAAAAGTTTATGTAACTTGGTGAGCACATATCTTCCAATATTTACTCATTCACCCAAAATATGAATTCCTGGGACACAAGTGGAACTTGACTACCGAGATAGTTCATTTCTAACCAACTCGACACCAAAAAAACAACCTGTAGTAGGTCAATGCAGACTATGCATCATCATCATCATCATCATCAGTGATCTAATCATCTTCTAAATGAAAAAGTTGCCTTTTGCGAAAATTAATAGACAGTCCCAGAGTCAGCACCATGCCCGTTTGACCCTGAAGATAAACTTAAATGCCTTTTTTTTTAAGAAATGACAAAATATATTAGAAGTTAACAAAAGATTTATTTTATTTTTCATCATTAGCACCTCAATAGTGATAAGACCCAAAGTAAACATTTACCACTTTAGTACAGACTGTATTTTAGGAAACTTTATAGAATATGTAGCCACCTAATTTAGGGTTCCCTGTGAATTTTCATGCAAATGTTCTTCCAGCCATAATATCGAGTTATTTAAGGTGAAAGACAATTCTTCAAAGCAAATCTTCGAACAAGAAAAACTTGAGCCACATTATTAAGACACAATTGAAAATGGTAAATTATTCTGAAGGAAATGAACAATAAATTTGAACAATAATATGCCCTGAACATAACATATGGAAAAAACCCAAAAAGCAAATAGCAACTTTCAGAATTATCTGCACTGGAGAGAAAATGTGCTGCTGATCCTTGGACCTGCTCTTTCCTCTACCATCTGCAAAACACAAAGATTTAATTGGTCAGACTTTACTAATAGATCATATATGACACTTTATCTTTCTTTATTCTAAGTTAAATTAATATCTACTTTTGTACTAGATAGTTAAATTTGAGCACCTAATTTTATGTGACAAAACAACAACTCCAGGTGGGATGATATCATTCAAGTCCAGTGCTGCTTCAGCTGTTTGTCTATCGTTAAGACTCGAGGGAGTTTTAAATGTGAAGTTGTCATAAAACAATCTTATGGAACATAAATAGGTTTAGAGTAAAGGATTGCTTACCTTTGATCTTCATATTTATATCTTCATTGAGCCCCTCAAGTCTCTACACATCTTGGAGTACACGTCTTTCTGTTTGTCCAAGTTGTCTTTAAGGCATCTAGGGGATTTAAATGATGTACGAGTTATTTAGATGTACTCAGCCCTGTGTGCACGTTAAATAAAAATGTATAGAAATGAGGAATCAGTATATTTGGCTAGAAACCAAATCAATAGAATAGACTGTCCTGACGCATGTGTTCATTCTGAATGTGCTGAACGTGTCAACGGAAGTCGTTCTTACTGTGCCACCTTCCTCAGGAGGTTGTTAATGTCACTGTCAAAAGGCTTCTTAGCTTGAGCAATGACGAGACAACCCTGGGCGCTCTCGTACTCTTGCAGCTGCAGGTACGCCTGTCACACACGACATCGGTCTGAGTGAGCATGTCACACACAGGGCGTTTTTTACAACTGAAAGTCCAAACCTTGTTATATTGTTTACATTTGATCCGGTTAGTTTTGTTTTCACATTGCAATTTTTGGAAGTGCACTTAAGGATTGTGTATATTGATTTGTTTGCAGACGGCCGTGCATCGGATATCGGCCTGCTGTCAATTCGGCAGGTACAGTGGTAGTCTTTCCATTTGAAAGGAGGAAATGAATGAACCAATTTATTTCCTTGATTTCGTTGCCACTGTCATAGCAATGGTATCGTACCATATCACCAGCGTCAGCACTCGACACTACTGTGAATGCAGCAAATCCACGTCCTCATCATTCAAACATTATATCGTCGGAGATGAAGACAACAAGCAATCCTGCGAAGATTGCAATTAAATATTTCATCTCCTTCCCCCCATGTGGTATCACCTGTCTTTTTTGCTCTCTTGCGCTTCTTTTCTTCAATTTAATACTGTTTCAAATTCCTGCAATACTCTTCAAGTCCGAAACTATCCCAAAAAGTGTTCACACTGCAAACAAACCAAACCAAACAAGGGTTCAGCTCAAGCTGTGGTTAATGATCTACACATTAAAAGGCGAATAATGGCAGTTTACTCTCAACTAATATCATTTTCAGTCCCAGGAAGATGATGTTACACAAGAATACGAAAAACATTTATCATTGGGAACAAATGACTGAAATTATATTGAAACTACTTTTGCCCGTGTCAAACAAAACTTAATCTCGTGAGCCCCGACCAACCTGTCCACAACGGAAAAGAGCCTTTGTGTTGGCTGAGTCTATCTCCAAGGCTTTATTGCCAAACTTCAAGGCCTTCTGTGGTCTCTCCAGACGCAGCTCCGTGAGAGAAAGGTTCAGATAGAGAGGAAGCAGAGCTGTGTTGATCTTCTCCTTCTCTGCGTCGCTCTGCATTTCCCTGGTCCACAGCAGCCTGGTGGCCTGTCGGCAAAGCAGGGAATCTGATACACAATACGTTTACCTCTGTCAGTGCAAATATAAACAGATGCAAACAGCAAGTTTTAGAAACCCTTAAAAACAGAATGGTTTCTTGCCCTTCAACTCTCTTGAAGATTTACCTGTTTGTAGCGATCCTTGGCATTGGCATATCTGCTCTGGTTAAAGCAGCGGTTGCCGAAGCTGCGTAGAGTGTTGACGACTTCTAGAAGTCTCGACAGAGGAACAGTGTTCTGTTCCTCCTGAAGAAAGAAAAGACATAAAGATGTGTGAAGTAACCAAAGAGACAAACAGAAATACACTGAGGGCAGTTTGATTTGTGGTCGACCTTATTTTGGCTACAAAAAAAATAGATGAAAATATTAATAAGTCTGTTGCTGGTTGCGCAACTTGAGTGTGAATTTGTGTCAAGTGGGAAAAGTCACATCAGCCTCCCTACCGGACCCAGTGCCACAAAGTCGTCCACTTGTCCCGAGTCGAGGATATCGAGAATCTGAACCTCGTACAGAACCGCGGCAGCACCGGGGATGAATGGAGGACAACCCAGGTCCCCGTACGCATACTGGGGCTGGAAGAGGAAACGAGAGAACTCTCCATTCTGCATGGTCAGCACACCCAGCTCCAGTCCGGCCAGTGTCATATCTGTTTCAGCAATTAAATAGACTGGTGTCAACCTCTGCATTCAAGAAGAGGAGTTCTCCCGGAGGCCATATTTGTATAGGTTAATAGGCAGACTGGTTTCTGACCTCTCCCTAACTTCATCATCCGCGGGTGTCTGAAGTTTGTGGTGGTGTCAAAAGGGCGGTCTGAATATTCCAGGAAACCAGAGTAATGGACTGTGGAAAAAAGAGAATGAGTAGAATTAATGGCAGAACAAAAAACAAAAACATTTGAGAAATAATAACTGTCAGTAGATATACTGTATATTGTAAATACCCAATACTGAAGCATTTTGGGGCACAGGCGGGCCCTCTCCGGACTGGACCACCTCTTTCAGGATCCCTCCATCTCCCAAGACGTCACTCATCTGCTGGCGGAGCTGTTCAAACGGACTCTACAATGGGGGGGAAAAAACGCACTAAAGGGCTAAGTTGGATTTGAACTCATAACCATTACTGTCACCATCACCACTACTTCACGTTATTAGAGTGTCTAGTGTTAATATTCTCGAAGCGTATACAGTAAATAGAAATATATGTCATGAATCAACAGCACATCAGATCTACAGTCTGTGTTTCAAGAGGTGATGTGAAAACTACTGCAATGAAATCTCATGAACTGGGCTGGGGGAATATATAAATGTATATAAATGTATATATATGTATGTATATATAATTAAAAAAAAATCCAGGAGGGAACATTCACTGTACAGCACTGCACAGGAGAGGTTGGAATATTTTTATTCTTATTCGCTCTCATTATTGAATTTGCCTTTGTTGTTCACAAGACAGTTCATTAGTTTCCAATGTGACATGATAAAATAGATAAAATAAAAATAAACACTTCATTGATCCTAAGGGAAATTTAGAGACATGGAACACCTAATGTATAGGTGTACAATATCTATATATCAACGTCTTGTGACTATAACATTCAAGTCTGAGACAAAAATAATGTTAATGATGTCGAATTTATTAACCATAAATGTCACCAACAATAGAAAAACAAAGTCAATTTTCACACTGACGCCACAGGCTATTTTTTTCTATCCATCATTTGGAGTGATATTATTCTTTTACTGTTTTTTTTTTAAGGGCTGTCATTTTCATTCCAAGTGGAAACTGTCCATGTTAGCTTTAGCATTCGACCAGCTAGCCACGGAGCCACTTCCGCACGTTAGCTTACAGGTTGTCTGTGGCTAATCCTCCGCTGCTCCTCGGCGTCTATCAACCTCCGGATGCTGGATATGAACCCGTTTCCTGACATGTCACCCGGGGGACCGGTCTCTGCTGCTGCTGCTGCTGATAGTGATGTTTAATGGCGGATATAGTATCACACTTGACGCCGCAGCGGCGGAGCTAACACTGTGTTTTGGCGCACAGCTTCTGGGACGGGTCAGTTAATTGAGGGCAGGGTTGCCAGGTCTGTGCGGCCCATTAACACAAAGGCCTCTGCCAAACCGGGCACACTGCTTTTGAAGTGCAGCAGCATTGCTATTATTGACAAATGTATTGTGATGTGTTCAAAGTAACACCATAATCATATACACTTTAATAAATGAAATGAAGCTCCCTCTGCGACGTAAACCCACCAACTATTGAATGGAAATGTAATAATTCATAATCATTGTCCAGGCGGCAGAGAGCATTACAGCCCATTATTTTTATGTGGGTGCTTGTTTGCTGGTCAGTCTGTTTTTGGCAGGATTTGGGTGTAAATAAATTATTAATTTAAAATGTGGATTTTATATGTATGTATTATTTATGTAATTTACAAGCAAAATAAGTCTAGCCAACCAAGCAGACAGAAAAACATTGAAATCATGGCATAATTTCAAAAGTCGCCCAGTTCCATTGGAAAACTCGAGACCTGGCAACCCTGATTCAGGATCACAGTGATAAGTAATTATTTCTGGCCTGCCAATAACTCCATGTCCACCCTATTACTACTACACAATTACTGTCAGATATGATGCAGGATGTACCCCAACGTTTTGCATGAAATATTTAATGTAAATCCAATGGACTAACTAATATATACATTTCTAAATGATTATTTATTGCTATATTTTAAATATTACAATACAATACAATACAAATACAACAGCTGAAATGAAAAAAAATAAGTCGGTATATTTGCTGGTGGTAAATATTTTCCACCTGTTTTACAGAATGCTAAATATGTAATTTCTGCCAATACATTTTGTTCATAGTATGAATTTAATAAATAAAAAATACAAAACAATATTCAAACTGTACAGAATATGTTACAAAAAAACACTGTTAAATCAAGGATATGTGCTATTTGCACAAGGAGTTATCTGACAATAAGAAGTTATTGATTCACACACTGTAGTTGTTGCAGTAGCAATGTTAACATGAACCTGGCAGTACAATCTTTGCAAAGTGAACCCATTGGTATGCATGCAGGGCTGAGATTAACCAGTAAGCTAGTTAAAAGATTTCCTTATTGTGTTCATTAGAAGTTCTGCAGTTCAGCTGGATACACAAAGTTGTTCCTGAAGAGTTTATAGGCCAGGAGCTGCCCCCCAAATATCATCATCACCAGGCCTGAACCTGCAGAGAGAGAAAGAGAGAGAGAGATTAAATGAATGAGAGGAAGAGGAAGAAGTAGGTGTGGAGGCCAGACGCACCTTGTCCTCAAGAAGCCTTGAAGCCGAAGGCACGTAGGGAGTCAATCACAGAAAGTTTTGGAACAGGAAATAAGAAATTATATCTTGGACGGATTGGAAGGAGCTGGAGAGAAACTGAGAGTAGAGTTTTCATGCTCTGCAAATGGGACTGGTGACAGATAAGGATACACAGGTAGACGCAGACAGAGGGATGAACAGGTAGAGAAACAAAACGTACCCAGAGCGATCCACCAGTGCTCAGCTGAAGGGAAGTCTGACATCACTGCAACCATGCAACACAAAAAAGTGTGCGTAAAATGTAAACCGATCAAAAAAGAACATATACTATATACTGTACTGTATACATATCAATGTCTGGTAAGCCTGTAAAGTTTGAACAACAGCCGTTACATAACCAGGCCTCCAATCCTATCAGCTGTTCCACAATATTGACCCACTTTGTTTGAGTGTGTGTGTGTGTGTGTGTGTGTGTGTTTGTGTGTGTGTGAGTGTGTGACCAAGTGTGCCACCAAGTGTGCGTGTGCATGTTTACCTGCTACAGTCATTGCGACATGCAGCAATGTGACAGTTATGGCGTAATCCCAGACCCACTCCTCTACAATCCAGGCGAAGACCAGCCCTCCTAAAACATAGGTCACTTCTGTGGAAATTACACCCACTGGGAAAAGACGAGAAATCATATCATATCATTTCCCTTGTCAGTGCTTCTGATGTTTCTTTTAATGTCTCTCTTCTTTAATAAATTAAATGTATTATTATTATTATTATTATTAATGACACTGGGTCCTCATAAGAATAGAAATGAGAATAGAGATAAGAAATTAAATACAAAATGTTCTTTATCTTCTATCATCTATCTGAGATGTGGAGGACTAAATGGATAAAGTAGCATAAAACTGAAGCACTCAAGTACAGTAAAATTATAAAATGTATATGGTTGAAATCCACCACAGGTGCTCACCGAGGTATTTGGGGTTCTGCCATGACGGTTGTGTTGTGTAGTCGAATGGCGCCAACAAGCTGTTGATCTCGTGAACCCTGGAGACGAAACAAGACGATGAAGATGTGCACCCACAGTGAACATGAGTATATCTGACTCTGTGTGTGTGTGTTTGTGTGTGTACCTGAGAAGTCCGATGCAGAGACTGACCACGATGTAGTAGAGAGAGTAGAAGCACACCATGCACATCAACAGATTCTGCAGGACGACCTGAGTAGAGGAGAGGAAACTAAACATCAAACTCTACCTGACTAACTGATTATAACCCCTGAGGAATTTAAAGTCATATATACAGTAACTTGCTGTGTTGTAAAGACAGCAGGCTAGCCTGTAGTTTAAAGATTTTCATCCTGAGTGTGGAACAGTGTCCTTATCTATAAATTAATTCCCTGAATTTATGATACTTGATTCATATTTTTACTATAGTATACTCATCTTCAGTTACAACAAAGTTACAATCCTTATGGTGTAAAATACCAAATTCAATTACATATATGGGACCAGTTGACCAGAGTGGATACAATTCTGTGCATTTAGGCTTTTGAAACATCTTCCATCAACCATCTTTAAGTATATTCGTGCCATTCTATTTTACTGGCCTATTAATATTATTATTATTTTATGTTTTTATTAACTTTTCTTGAAAATAATCTTGCTTCAAATGAAGCAATAAGAGAAAATCTGAAACAGACAAACATTAGAAATCTCCTGTTATTTAGTACCTGTGCTGGTACATGTTTATGTGAGTGTGTGACCCTGTGACCTTGTGTGTGTGTGTGTTTGTGTGTGTTGCCTGCCATGTGTGTACAAAAGCTGCCTCCCGTATTTTCTTATTTTCTTCATGCCCCAGAAAACCAATGCTCATAACAGGAGACGGCAGCAGACAGTCGGCGCTCGCTCGCTCGCTAAACTCTCCTTTCATAGATGATTAACTACAGCCTTTACAGGAAACGAGTTACGCGACACTCGCGGATGGGAGATAAAAGACCTCTTCTCACACTGACATTTCAGCTCGTCAAACAGAGGTTTAACTAATTACGTCAACAACGGGCCCCATTCCAGTCATGGGCGTCGGTGCCAGGGCCCTGCCGACGGGTGCACACTAGCTTACTGGCACAACTGAATGGAGCGGAGCCACCGTTAAGCTTATTAGTTACACATGAACTTTCCCTGCAGTGACCAATCAAACATCAGCTCTGACAGAAACCTCAGATAAGATGAACTTTCACTGCACTGTCTCTTCTAGGGAATAAACTACTGTATACTGAGATGGTTTGAGTCATGATGATGCATTTTGACCATTAAGTCTTAATTTGCCAATTAATCTGTCAGTTATTTTTGATGATTAATCGATTGATTGTTTCGTCTTTTAAAATGTATGAAAATAGTTAGACTTTCCTAGACGGTTTTTATTTTTTTTAAATTTCAGTGCTGCTTATCTTGACCAGGACTCCCTGGCAGAAGAGATATTGTATCTCAATAGGACCTTCCTGATTACATTTTTTTTTTAAGTTACAGCAAATGCTAATATTTAAGAAGATGGACTGTGTTTGATATTTTGCTCTGCTGGTTTGCTGGTCAGTCCATCGCATTGGTGCAAATTGAAAATGTCCCCACAGGATAGTTTCCAATGAAATGGCCCAAGAGCATGAATCCTAATACTTTAAAATTTGTTGATTAACTTCATTGTTTTATTTCCTGACAATAACTGTAGGGATTGTGGTGAAATTTGGTTAGAACATACAGTTTGCCGATGATATATTCTCATAAATTGGTGATCTGACTTTTCATCTTGCACCGCAAATGGGTCAACATTGAATTTGACCTTTCCCATCCACCTCAGCTATAGTTTGTGTTTAGTGCTAATTAGCAAACGTTAGAATGCTAACACACGAACCCAGATGGTGAACAATAAACAATGTGTGTTAAATGTATGTTAGCATGCTGATATTCATATTTGCTTCACAAGACCAATAGCATGGTTCTATAATATTGATAATTGACCTAATGAGGGCTGCATGGTGGTGTAGTCGTTAGCGCTGTCACCTCACAGCGAGAAGGTTCTGGGTTCGAGTCCAAGTTCAAACCAACCAGCGCCTTTCTGTGTGGAGTTTGCATGTTCTCCCCATGTATGTGTGGGTTCTCTCCGGGTTCTCCGGCTTCCTCCCACATTCCAAAGACATGCAGAATGGGGTAAGGTTCATTGGAGACTTTAAATTGACTGTAGGTGTGAATGTGAGAGTGAGTGGTTGTCCGTCTCTGTATGTGGGTGGCGACCTGTCCAGGGAGAACCCCGCCTCTCGCCCAATGTCAGCTGGGATAAAAAAATGGATAAAAGCGGTAGACGATGGATGGATGGATGGATGGATGGACCTAATGAGGTAATGGTTTCAGCGCTCATGACTACAGCTTTTAATTTAGAGGATATCTATAGACACGACATTGTCATTAGTGGACTTCTAATTTATGCTTAGGTAGTTTCATCTGCCTGTACTTCTTTATTGCCTCCTACTTCAGTTCACTGGAAAATGGAAGTGAATAGTCATGGGGAAAAACAGCACGGTGGTTACAAATTATTTGTTCTTGTTTTTTTAAATCGAATATAATTATGGCCCATGTTTAATTTTGTTGAACACCTCAGATGGGAACCACATAGACTGGCCCTGTTTAGACAGCCATGTGGGTGTGATCCGAAAGCAGGGAAGTATAGCTGATCACATTCTAATACCCTCAGAGACAGCTCTCAGGCGTGTTTTTTTTCAGCTTCAGACTAGACTGTGCTTTAAGAGCTGCTCTAGAACAGCTTTGAGACTTCAAATCCCATCCTATGCCACCAGGCCCGGTCTGGTTGATGACTGAGAAGTAGGCTGTGCTGGGAAAGTAAAGAAACAACCGTCTAACTGTGATATTAGGACACAATACTCATTATATATACAGTTAAATGCTGATTATGACTTCAATGAGGATGACAATATACCAATGAATCAAGTGAACTGCATTAAACTGCACGTCGCCAATAAAGTAATACTTAAACAGACGGTACGCTCGGTTATAAGTACCAATTAGCTCTACAGGACATTGATAAACACCTCACAGACAACAACAACGATAGACTCTCTATTACAGCGTACAGTGTCCTCACCCAGGTGTCGCTGGGTGTGGTCTTGAGGGAGACGGGTCCATGGCGTTTTATGAGTGTGAATCCACAACATCGACAGCAGTAGTCCAACAACATGAATGGCTGCTGGTCTAACTGAGCGTATGTAGGCTACATGTGTGTATTTGTGTGTGTGTGTGTGTGTGTGTGTAAGAGAGAGAGAGAGCATGTTGGGTGGGTAGGGGTGGGGTCCGGATTAGAAGAAATGGGATTACTACTAAGTAAGAACTGGGTAAATCCAATAAGGGATAAAGTTGAGCATACTCTAGTACAGGTGTGAACACATACACACGGCCCCAGAAGAAGGTGTTGAAGGTTTAAAACTTCAGGAAGTGCCACAGACACCGATTTATGTTTGGACTTGTAGTGGAGCCACATACAGTATTCTATTCTTTCTTCCATTTCATTTCCCTTCAGGTTGCTTCAACTCATTCCCTTTTCCTTCTCCTTACTGCCTCTTTCTACAATCCTCTTTTTTCTTATTTAATTCTTACATTGTGTCCATCTTTTTTTCCATCACATCCTGCACTTCTTCTCTTCCTTCAATCCTTCATTTATTGATTCTCCTTCTACAAATAAACATTTCAAAGCAAAAGCCTGAAAAGAGGACCAACACGTGGGTGAAGCACTTTGAAGCAGAGCAGAAACGATTAGACGATTGATTGATTAGAAGATCGTCAAAATGCTCATCAGTCACTATTTTGATAAGCAGTCGATCATCAGTTGGGTTCTTGGGAACAGTGATTTGATTTTTTTTTTTAATTTTACAAACTATTATTGACAGAATAATTAATCACAAAGGTGTGATGGGTGAGTGTTCCTTGTACCGTCATCAAAACATCAAGAAAAATGCAATTACACTTTTGTCTAGCAGTTCTGAATTTGAACACAAGGTGGTGGCATAGCCTTACAGGTGCCGAGAGAACAGATTCCACCAAATGACAACCAACACGAGCAAGAGATAAGAGCTGCATGCACAGGGCTCCATAGCTCCCGGACTGACAGCAACAGATAAGATGCTCCATTTATACTGTGTGTATAGATCTCTGATATCATAAATCATATTCCTCCATGTTTATTTTCTACCCAAGAGATTGTGCATGAAAAAAGAGCAGAGAGGAAGAATCTGAAGGGGTGAAAGAGAGCGGTCATCCATCTTCCGTTCATAATAATGAAAGATTAAATGGCTGAATTGAGGCAGGAGGCGAAGGAGACAACTTAAATGCTGAAATGACGTCAATTCAATGTTTTAGTCTCCTTCCAGAAATAGCTTAAGAAACTCTTTGGCCTCACAGCCTGCGTGCATGCATGCGTGTGTGTGTGTGTGTGTGTCTATGTGAGTGTAATCTGCATCATTGTAACCATAGTGATGAAGTGCATGGGAGTTGGGGGGCTGTAGAGGAAGATAGACGTCATAACTATTCATCCCCCTGTTTGTTTGTGTGTGTGTGTGTGTGTGTGTGTGTGTGTGTGTGTATGTGTTCTGGTGCATTTGATCTTCTTATACATCTGGAGGTTTCTTTGCTTAAGACTTTAAAGAAGGACTGACAGAAATTACATGAATGATTTATTATTATTTGGATGTTAGTCTTTTGGTTATTCTACAGCGTTTTGCCACTTTCTAGCATCACAGTGTTGTTTCCTTCCTCCGTGAAACCACAGTAATGACGAAATACACACATTCAACAACTTGTATGAAAAGACAAATTCAAAATTTCGTGTAAAAAAGCTTTTTGGTGGGCATTAGATGACTGATCCACCGCCCTCATGTCTGTATGTACAACCGCATATATTGAAGGATGATAGAGTATCTCTCCATGAGTGAAGTCAAAATGTCATGATCGCCTCCTGCTGGCTGGGTGCGGTATAGGTCAAATACACACAAAAAAACCTTTATTCTAGCAGAAGGGACATAACCCAAACTAGAGGGTCAAATACATTTTGGCCCCCTAAAAAAATCTGTCAGTTTAGCTGGTTAATGTGTTCATTGTCCTCTTCCATTTTGTTTCGATTAGTTATTTGTTGCTGTGAAAAAAGGGGTGAGATATAGTGATCGTCAGCTTCGATCGACCTGTGATTGATCGGGCGGCTGCATTGGCAGGAAATTTCATATTCTGTCTCCAATTCCTCCGCAGACTCTGGCCCCAAATGATGTCACCAGGGCAGGATTCATTTTTCCTTCATCTGTCCAATGTGAAAACAAATGAAACAGTTTCAGTGTGTTTAGCCACTGTACTGTATCTGTCTGAAGCACTCCACCGGTTCCAAGCAGCCTAATGTGAGTATGAAAAATGGGACTGATAGAGACAATTGGACAGAGTGCTCCTGTATCTAGAGAGTGTTTACACCACATGAGTGACTTTAAACGGTCTGTGTTGTATCCATAGAGGCAGAGGAATGAACACACGCTGGTCCTCCGATCTGCTTTTTAGTCCCTGAAAATCAGTTCAACACACAGAGAGGGGGGAGAAGACTGAGGCTCATTGACCTACATGTCAACACGCTGTGATGGAGGAGCAACACAGTGTGTGTGTGTGAGTGTGATGCATCATAATTCATTCAACATATACAAAAATAGTCAACAACAGTAATGACGAGGGAAGAGAGGAGAGGGTTTTCATGCGAGGAAGAAAGAAAGAAAGAAAAGATTTTGATCACTGGTTGGACAAAACAAGATGTTTGAAGTCTGGAAACCTCCTTGGATTTCACCAGCTCCCTGCCCTGTCAATTATCTTTTGAGCCATTGAGATATTCTCATTTCAAATAATAACAACATTTCTGTTCTCTCCTCACACCTCTCTTCTGTCCACCCCCTCCATCTCCTCTCCTCTCAATTACAGCGTGCCTTTAATTATTCAGCTGGAGACTTCTGACCACAGCTGCTTACAATAAGCATAACACAACAAGTCAACACATTTTGTAAATTGAATAATCCCAAGTGGGCTTGTAAACGAGAAGTGCAGCAGTCAACAATGTGAGGCTTTGTTTTTTCCCCTCTCCTTTTTCTCCCACACTCGCTCTCTCTCTCCACATCTCTTGTTCTTCGCTGTCGGGCCTCCTGTTCCGTTCCTCTCAGGGCCCCGCTACAGTATGTTTTCATTTCGATCCTTCATGGAATGTAAATACAGCGAAGTGAAAGGCCGGTGATATGACTTCAGCGCGGATCTCCACCACTCTCGGAGTGTCAGAGCACTCGTTAGTTTGGGTGTCGATGAGGTTTTGGGGATCTCACGGGCTCCAGATGTCTCCGCAACAAAAGCAGCTCCTGAGTGGTGATGCATTTGGGGGGGGGGGACGACTCCACAGGGTTATTTTTAGAATATGGCACAGAGAGGGTGTTATAATGCGAGTTAAGGTGGAGGTTAAGGTCCCACACGCTCATGGTCATGGTTTGAGGGTGAGCATGTCACTGAAGGGCCGACAGATTGTCATAATGATTGTGTCTTGTTTTCCACGGGGCACGTGTTCAGCTATAGTTCAACTGGCCACCGGGGTTCATCTCTCACTAACTTAATCCATCTGAACAGTCACTGGCCCTTTTGTCTAATACACACAAACACACAAAAGACCTTATATTTCATTGCTCAAAATATCTGCAGAGCAGTCTGTCAAAGAATTGTCTTCACCTCCTTCACCACAGCTTGTGTATTGACATTGAATCACGTCCAGCGTGCAGTACAGGAAATGACATACATGCCAACATCTGTAATGTTTTTGCTGCCCTCCCTCTCTTTCTCTCCCTCATCTGTGTGTGTGTGTGTGTGTGTAGATTGAGAAGCAGGGCAAAAACACAGCTCTTGGCATGTGCTGATGACTCCTAACCTCAGGGAATTACAAATCTTACATGAACATACAAGTAACCCGTGCCAACATTGCAGCTATTAGACGATTACAACCAGACACACTTTTCCATCTCGATTTTGTTGCTGCAGGGAACGTTGCGTTCGCTCAACTGTATGCCATTACTGTCCTGTACTGTATACTCGAGACTCCTGCGGCTGATTTGCTCCCACAGAAACACATTTAACATTACAAGCTCATCCATTTGTGTCCATGTTGTGCATCATCTTCCAGACAGCTCCCTCTTGTTTCTTTCTTAAGAAGAAAAAACTGCCTCGTTTCCCTCCACACACATGCACACACGGTACACGCGCTTCATCTCCAGCACACACACACACACACACACACACACACCTACTCCCTCTCTCTCTCACACACGCACCATGAAAGCCTCTCACATTCCCACAAGCGCAGAAGCGCTTTGGAGGAATTGGATGGAGCTGTCGCGTCGCAGGAACACGCTCTACTCGCTGGCGCACCGTGTTCACGACTTCTCTCAGGAACGCGACCGCGTACTGCTGAGATTCTAAATCTTTATATTCCGGGTGTTGTTTTTTGTTTTTTGTCTTGATGTGAAACCAAGTTTTCCAACTGGAAACGCAGGATAACCGGAGTTTTACGCATTGAGGGAACCGGGGAGCATTTCACACGAGCGTCTATTTCTCTCCAATCAAACTAAGGATTTTGTTTTTTCCACCTGGGAATTACCAACAGAGCATTACGACTTCAAATTGGCGGGACGCGTTAAAGGATTTTCCCTCAGTCGTAATTGGGGGTTTGTTTCACCGCCCTCTTTGTCCCGAGCGCGCGCGCGCACAAACACACACACACACACACACACACACACACACAGAAACACACACTCTCTCTCTCTCTCTCTCTCTCTCTCTCTCTCTCTCTCTCTCTCTCTCCATACGGAGTAAAACGCGCTGAACAACCACCAGGGGGGAAAAGAAGACACTTTGACGCCTCGCGGTTCCACGTTGGACCCACACACACTGCGCCGACGCCAGCGCGGCGTCTCCGCCGAAGACCTTGGATGTAGCGCGGAGCCGCGACGCCTCCTGTCATCGTCCCGTCATTTCTCCGGCATGGCGTTTCGCTGGAAGTGGTCTTCAAAGTGGAAGATGGCTCTTAACTTTCAGCCGGGTCGCCGCCTGATCCCCCTCCGTGCCTGATGGCACAGTGACCGCGTGAACTCGGCTCTTGTGAAGGTAAGAACGTGAGCTGTGTTTGACCTCTCCAACTCTCAACACTCACCGTGGACCATTCTGACAGCTCTGCAGTCTATTCTTTTTTTTATTTCCATCCATTTTTAATTAGGTTTTGTGTAATACTGGATGAATGGGGACGTTTAACCACAAGCATCAGCTTCTGACTGTTTGTACTGTGATTTTCCTGGACATGACATCCGTTAGTACAATCTATAGTCTAGTGACTGTCTGTTTTATTAAGTGATTGGTTGACTTCGGAGGTATCGTGATCATTGTGCCAAGCTTGAGGTGCCCACTCCTCTACCGGCGGGCTCTGTCATATAATTAGTCAAAGAAGGCAAGATGTCAACAGTTGCACATTCAAAAATAGGTCAAAGGTCATCATGCAAGAGCCGCCTTGTGCACGAAAGACTTCAGAATCTATAAACATGCAAATATTTTCCTTTCAAAAGTTCAACTGCCGGAACAAAAATGTCTTCATCACTTTAAAAAAAAGTCAGTTGTCATTGTATTTGCCCTGAATGTTTTCCACATCACAATAGTGGAGGGGTCAATAACTGGACCACGATTGGCTCTCAGTTGTGATGTCACAGAATTCTGCTGTTCAACACATGTTCAGCACGTGTTAGTGTCTGATTTAGGGTGAGCACGGAGGAACCGCATGACCCTCTCCAGGATCAAACTCCAAAAATTAAATCATTCCGCACAGCGAAGGTCACACGTCGGAGAAACGACACAGTGACAGAGACGTTAACGGCCGATGCTTCGTCCCTGTTTTTTGATTGTGTTCAGTGGGACCGAATCAATGATGGTGAATTAGGAGTTACCCTCGTCTTCAGAGCTGGGTGGAAAAACTTGGCAGAGCCAAATGGCCGATAGCGAGACATATTTTCCAGCTACGTTTCACACAGAGTTTAATTTGAGAATCATTAAGAATTCAGTTGACATTTAGAATAACCCTCCTTCACGGATCCTGTCTAAATGCTCCTCCGGTAGGTGAGCCTCACTTTGTCGCTCTTATCGAGAGATGTGCGAGCCCACATTTCACCCTGGAGACTCCCAACTGGGGAAAAGAACCTGCTTCATCTGATTTAAGACGCCTGTTTGATATGAGATCCCTTCGTGGTCCTCATAAAGGTCTCAGGTCTCCAGTTTGGGCAACACTGCTGCTGAGCAGGGGTGGGGGGTGGGGGCAACTGGTGCCTCATGATGAGTGTGGGTGACTGACAATTGAGACTGTGCGGAACACAGAATGAGTCACTTTGCTCAAATCACCAGGAGGTTCACTCCAGTACATCGACACACACAAACACACACGCTTGCTTGCTCGCGCGCGTGCCTCCGTTTGGCTGGAGCGACTGATGATTCCATTTCGAAACGTAATTCAATTCGGTAGAGTTGAATTTATCTCAGGAGGCAATGGCACTGATTCAGCATGAAGGATGCAAGATTGTACGTATCATCAAAATAATGAGGGGGAAAAAAACAAACTCGAAGGTGAAGAGGCTGCTGGACTTGACACTCGAGTGCTTGCATCAGAAAATGTGCTCTGGAAAGGTCAGCGCCAAACACAAAGTGACATATTCTCCAGACAGATGACTCACCCTTGACCGAGAGTCTGTAGGAGTAAAGCAGTGCACAAACACACACTCACTCACTGGCAGTTTATCCTTAGCTTATCCCCCACTGATACAAATTCCTTCTCCCCGATCTGTTCCATGTTTATTTTCTGTGCTCTCTTCATCCCTCATGTCACTTCTAAAGTGGAGCTCGCAATCAAACACAATGAACATAAAACGATGTTCAATCCCATCAACTGCTTCCCCGGTCAGCGACATGCCCAAAAGGGACAGGGACTTCAAGTCAGGGCATCGGGCTCAATGTAGAGGTCTGATTATTCAGGAGCCACAATCAGTCAGACACAAACTTACAGGTATTATATTTCATCAGTCATTCTTACAGTAGATGAGTCTTTGTCTCCTCTGATTATAATCAGCGTAGAAAAGCGAGATGTTGAACACTGAGAAGAGATTCAACACTGGAGGATGTTATAACTACTGTATACTGCCCTAGACTGTGTGGGTGTGTACAGACTGAGATTAACTGACGTCATGTTCACTTTCTGGTCAGCTCGGCTGCACTTGATGAGGTGAGACACCTACACCTTTCACTTCCATCCTTCTTTCTGTTACATGGAGCATGTTTGACCTTCTGTAACTCCCGGCGAAGCTCACCCATCTTCAACCATGGACTGTGTGTAAAAATGGACGTAGTCCCCGAATTGACTTAAGCCTTTATTCTGTCCATTTTCCATAAAAACCAAGATGCTGCTGGCCAAAATGCGAAACTCGAGGCTACAACACTGCAGATCACAAACCAAATGGTGACACCGTGGGTTAACTTGCCACTAGTGGTGCGTTCATGTCATGACATAGCTATTGTAATTGCCAGTTTCTACTTATTAAATTGTTTTCAAGTCAACATCCAAGTATTAATTCTGACTGGGAAAGTTGATATCTCTGATATATATATCCATCCGCTCGTATGGCGCTCTCAGTGATCGACTTTGTTTGCGAGTTCACATACAGTAGCTGAGCTCAGGCCAGAGAGCCCACCCTCCCTCCACACTCCTGCCGGTGCGCTCTCCCTCAAGATGTGTGCGTCATGGGCAGACACATACCACAGCACCAGCACATCTGTTTATTTCCTGACAGCATGGCACACAACCTGAACGTTAACTTAGTGGAAGCCTGTTTTGTTTACAAAAAGATTGTGCCATCCAGCCGTCTCTGCGAAATCTCTCCTTGTTGTGTGTGTGTGTGTGTGTGTGTGTGTTTGGCTGCTTCCTCCTGGGTGGGTGGACGGACATACTGGTGAGGCCGATCTTTTGGGGCCGGAGATACTTGCGGTATCGCTCCGGCATGTTTTACTTCGGGACAATAACCACTGGTATAAAAGCAAAGCACTTGCAGGGCTGGGGACAGTGCTCCTTTTTCTGTGTTACATGTTGCTACTGCAGTGATTCATTCAAACAATTCTACTCTGCTAAAAAGAAATCTGTGGGTAAGGTCCGTCTCCATGTATATCCAGAGGACTGGTGCTGCCTTTCATTACTCGTTCACACCCGAAGCCTGCTGGTTGTGTAGCTTGTAAGAAGCACCAGTCTGTAAAAACACCATTATTCTTTTCACCTTGGAAAGTAGTCAAGACTTCACAGTTTACACCTTTGAATAGACGTACGATTTAGTCTCAGACGTACAGTAGCCTTGTACACCTGGCCTCTTATGTCCAATGGCACGGCATCATAAACATGTTAATAATTCCCTGTTCTACCATCTACCCCCAATGGTGTAGTTACTGATGAGTGACTGAAAACATCTGTGTGCTTGTGCATATATATATTAGGATTCAACTTACACTTTAGTGACTTATGGCTCAAAGTTTTCATTTTGGCATATTGACAAGTTTTAGAACTGTACTGCAGTTTCCAAAACATCATGTTTAACTGTCAAAAGGACAAATTTATATAACGTGTTAAGTTTTCTCTTGTTGCCATGGTCTTTCTTTTGGCAACACCAAGACGTCAGGGAGAGCCGGATGTTTTTTACTAAACAAAATAAGATAACAAAATCGAGAAGAAAAAAAAACTAACCTGGGGGGTTGGCTGCCGCAGCGATCCTCGACCTTCTTCTGGCCAACAGTAATGTCACAACTGACAAAGAACACAGGAGAAGGCGAATTGATTAATTCAAACCGGGGGGAAAGAAAAAATATCTCACAAGAAAGCTTGTAAAAAAAGGAAGTAAGCGACAAAGAGGAAGGATTTTGGGGACAGCAGGGTGATGGAGATTACCTTGTATGAACAAGCAGCTGCCGGGGCGTTCCTCCGCAGCTGACTCTGACCTGTGCCCTCTCTGGAAAAGCAGACAGCATTCCACTTCAGGGATCAACAAAGTAAACTAGGAAAATGTGTGGCTGTAAGAAACATATTCCCTGGCTGCGGGGCACATCATGTGCTGTAATCCATTTCACAGCTCTGTGTCATATGGCTTCTCATCTCCATTCAACCTCGCCTGTCCCACAGAAATAAGGATCATATCAGATGTGATGTAGCATGTTTCAGTCCAGTTACACAATTTCCTGTTATATGTAGGTTCCTGCTGACCACTTTCTACAGCACTTTTAATTTGACATCAGCTGTTTTCTGACACTCTCATCACTGTGCAGAAATCAAGTTTTCTGCAGGATCTGTTTTGAACACTGATCCATGTGGGTTTATGAAAGCTTTATGGACAGTCAACACTCGAGAGCATCACAGCTGTGAACAACAATGCAGGAATGGAAAAAATTAAAAACAAACATGGACACAATGTCAACTTTTTCCATAATAAGCTGATGGTTTTGGGAAGTCACCAGCTAGATTATAACTTAATTTTGTAAAGTGATTATCTCCTGATTAATGTACATATCACACATTTGAACAAATATCCTATACTGCACTGATTATACTTTGCTAAAATATATATTGTCAGTAAAATTAAATGTAAATAATAATAATAATAATACAATTATAATAAATAATATAAAATAATTGTATATACTGTATACCGTGCTTTTATATATTATACTATACATACATATCATATATACATATGTATAGTGCACTGTATTATGTCTGCCATTTCAAGTGATATTGAATAGTATAGTCAATTACAATATTGTAGAGTATAATGTAGTACAGTTTAGTGTGTATCATAATGTATAGTATTATGTATATTATAGTGTAGGCCTCCCACTGAATAAGTTAGGTGTGTTTTGAGATTAAACTTGAATAACATGAAAATAAATTGTGCTTGAATGCGGTCTAGGTCTCCTTTGAAATCAAGTGCTTGAGTCCGACCTGAACACTTGACATTCTCTTCATGTGAGTGTTTTGAGTGAAAAGTGGTGTCTGGAACAATTTTTTTTTCTTTACAAAAATCATATTTTGTTCACTTGACATTTCTTTCCACAGTGCAGACTATGGAGACAGGGCTCTGGAGTGTTGTTCCGAGGGTACTCCTTGTTTGACTCTCGGCTCCATGATATTATGTTATATCATGACAGGTGACCTTCACTGCAGCCAGCAGGGTTTTGTCTGTCTCGCCTTTAAAATTTCAGCTCGGCAATTGATATTGCACATTTATTACAGCAGTTTGGCCTTAGTTAACCTAAGCGGAGCGGTTTATGACACAGAAACAAAAACATGTGTCCCCCACTATAACTATAATGGGAGACATACTGCAATGGATGCCAGTTTTTTCTCCCCACCATGCTCCATTTTAATCCTCCTATTCATTCCTCTCTCATTACATCTCTCCGTCCCTCTTTCCCTCTGACGACATCCGTGTCCATATTAGACGTCTTACTCTGTGAAGTGGGTCATTTGAGACAAACTTTTTTCTTTCTCATCGTACTTCTAGAGACAAAAGTCTCAGGAGTTGTCGACCAGGGCAACTCCTCCTATTGTCTTTCCTCTCCAGATTTCTTTACTCTCCAGCTTCCTTACTTATTTTTCTCTTCCTATACCACGTGCTTTGTTCTCTTTCCTCTGCCGCTTTCTCAGTGGTTTGCCCTCTGATGTGTTGGGCTAGAGACTGCAGAGTTGAAGTACAAATCCCATAAACTTGAAGAAATTAACACCCTGAAAGCAATGCTAATGCGAACATGCTGAGAGTACATGTTGTCCTTGGTGTCAACGTTTCATCATCTCCTCTCATTACTCGAAGATTTGTTTTTTCTCAATATCTGCACAGGAATCTAAACATAACTCAAAACGACACATGGGAACCCCCCCTTTGTTGACAAGACACAGTCACATTGATATACTTGTCCTTCCTGTGCACACATCTGGTAGTTGCTATAGAAACGTGTCACCCAGCAGCAGCACATGTCGTTGCTATAGGGACAACAGATTATGTGAAGTCTTCTATAGATTAGGTGCTTATCATACGACAAAAGGCTTCTCCTCGCCACAAGTGTCACAGTGTACAAGGTGAAATCTCGGCCAGGGGAGAGACACGATGGAGTCGCAGTATTGTTCAACGTGTAACTCATGTAAGAGGAAATGTTTAAATGTCACCAGTTAATGTCCTTCCTGAAGGTCAAGGCATTTTAAATTGTATCAATCGTTTTTCCTGCCTCAGTTTGAGTATGCACAGATAATCATCAGAAGCCATCTAGTCGCATTGAGGTGATCACTAGGAGGCTAATTCATTAAGCGTTTAACACTTATTTAGAAAGCTGCTTATTAAGGCGGTAACATGGGAAATGGAGCAGTTGATTAACAACAAACTAACATCAATATTAGTTCAATCTTTGTATGATTACATGTGATAACTTCCAAAAGACAATGTGGTTGCAAAATGTTCTTTCTTCTGAAGACTAAAACATCACATTAAAGGGTCAGTAAGTGAATTTTGGAGAAAGCTTGTCTCTCTTTGTTGTTGTTGTTGTTGATGATTGTACTGCACTGACAGGCTGCGAACCCCCAGCCTCGGGGTATGGGAGACCGACACGCAAACCACGAGGCCCAAACCCCTGAGTCGTAGCTCCACTTTTTGGTTTTCAATTTAAGGAGCCAGGGATGCACACAGAACCGACATCTAGCAGACCGCGAGGAAATATTCGCTGATTGAAATTAGAAATAAACGTGTATTGGTTTCAAATTGCTTACCGCCCCTTTAAGTATTTCTTTAAGTACCGAATGTGAATACCGAATGAACAACCAGCACAGACCCACAGAGTGGGTGTTCAGGTGTGGAGCGTGGTTACTGCATTTCTACCTCGTCGTCTCACATGGTCACTGCACGTCCTCAACAGTAGAAAGCCTCTTTGTGTGGGAGTCTGAGTTATGTTAACTGGTTTCTCATTAGGCTGCTGGCGTGTCTGTGAGGAGAGCGTTTCGTTAGCTCTGCTCCACTCGTTCCTCACGCCAGCCTTGTTAAAAGTGAAGATGCACTTCAGTTTCTTGTTGTCTTTTTTCATCACTGGCAGGAAAGCACTTCACTCTTCACTCCTTCATTGTCAAGCCTTTGTGTCTGTCTCTTCCCGTTCCCTCATCCCCCCTACTTTGTCTCCACCAGAATGCTTTTTAGCGTTCAGCCTCTGATACAGGCTTTCAGTTTCCTTTTGTGACTCGGTGTCTCACCCAGGTAGATTCCCTGCTGTAATTACAGTATGTGCTTCCTCATTCTTCTTTTTGTCAAAGCCCCCTCTTCTCCTCTCCCTGAGATTCTCTTGTCATCTGGCGTCATGTTTTTTGTCACCCATCTCACCTCTCCTCCTGTGCTCCCGTCTCCACCTTCAATAAACGGAGGAAATCTCTCCCCCACTGCAACACTGTGTGGGCTCCCGTTTGACGCACACCAAGGAACAGAAGGAGAGAACCAAGGAGAGGGAGACACAGTGAGAGGGAGTGCAGAAACCCCCCCCAGAGAAATCAAGCTGGTTGTGTTTTGTCCTTGTGTGATTCACCATCTGTGCAAAAGGCACTTTGCTTACAGCCGTATTACCAATAAGATGATTGACATGAAAAATACATCAAAATGCGAGGAGGAGATGAGATGGTAGGAGGACAGGACATCTGGTCCTATGTGTGATTCATAGTTAGGCAGCTAGCTTCACTAGCCTAGTCAGTTAGTGAAATTTGAATCTCAAAGCAGACTTCAATGTCTCTGAGATATGTCGGCGAAAAAGACAGGACGGGCGCGAGAAAGAGGAAAGTGACCAAATAGAAGAAAATTTAAATCAGAGACCAATTCACAATAGATCCAAGAGGACAAAAGGGTGGGGGAGGAGAAAGACAAACAGAGAGAGAGAGAGAAGAGAGAGTAAAGCCATGGCGGAGAAAAGAGGAAGTAAAGGAACGGGGGAAATTATTCAGGGTCACAACCAGAATGCATTAGCAGACCTACAAGGACGGGGAGGGAAGAAGGACACGCAATTCCCTGAAGAGCAAGGAAGAGGAGAGAAATTAGGAAATAGGTGGCTGAGAGCCGCGGGTGTGTTCTCATCCCCATGCTACTGTAAATGCGTTTAATTGTTATACTGTATATATAGTACACAGACATGCACTCAACCAAATAAATACGTATTTACCTCCCCATTCTAATGTATGCCTCGTTCACATTTCACGATTTTCGGCCCTATTTTCCACTCTGTGTTCAATTGGCAGCTGCCAATCACCTGTGTGTGTGTGTGTGTGTGTGTGTGTGTGTGTGTGTGTATGTGTGTATGTGGCATGCCGTGTAAAGCACGGTCAATAAGACTAGACAAGGCCTTTATAAGTGCAGTCCATTCACCATCACAATCTAATTCTAACGAAAATAATGTTTCAGGGTCAAATAAAAAGAGTCACAACTGTTTTCTTATGACACTTATTCAACACGGTTCCATTTTGACTGAAAGTAACTAACGCGTGACACAATAGAAGATGTCACAAAATGTAATTGTTGTAATAGTTTTGGATTATATGACAAATATGTATGTCTTTCCAAAACTCACTACATCAACATTCAGTACCAACATGCCTAAACACTAAATTAAACTTTAGAAATTAAGAGGGATACATTTGATTTCCATTCAAATTCAGTACCTTGGTTATTTCACATCTACTATCGTCTATTTAATCCTCTTATTGCTAAACAGGTCAATGCTAATGTTCACATGAGCCCAGATTAACAGGCATTTAAAACCCAAAAGAAGGCTCTTAGAAATAATAAACCTGTGTTTGTTTCGAGTCCCCTTCCTTTTAATAACTATTAATAGACGTCTGAGCAGCTGGTGAGCAGGAAGATTCTTTTGGACATTACGAACTGGAGCTCTCTCTCCATTTTCATTTTTATCACAACAACAATGATGATGTGACTAGCGCAGATGCATCGAATGAACTACAATCTAAGATGCCGTCTGTTCGGTTTCAATCTCTGGTCCTCCATGTTGTTTTTTTTGTATTGGAGTTTCTCTCTTATACACACAGGAAGCGCAGCAAACAAACATCCTGCAAAGATAAATACGACCGTACAGTATGCACATGGGCGCGCGCACACACATGCGCGCACACGTCTTCAAGGCTGACAGTCAACCAAAAAACATCAACAGCAAACAGAATAGATTGTTGTACTGGGTGTGTACTCTGCTCACATCTGTGTCACTGCTAGACTGTAAATAGCATATCTCAAACTTTGAAAGAAGCTTGAAAGTCTTGATGCATTTTCCGTGTAAACTTGTGTAAAAAAAAATGCAGAAAATAAGACAGACAGAGCTGTGATTCTTGGAACTGGTTCAACCTGCCTGACTGTGGGAGTGTGAACATCTGGACAAAAGACCAGATAAACATCAGCTCTACATCACTGGTCCTCCGATGACCCGTGGCACAAACACACACTCACAACAGATGTTGAACATACAGCACTATTTACTTTACTCTCATTACTAGTGGGTGTCTACATGTGTACCCGCAGGTTCAGAATGACTGCAGCAGCAGGTGTGCTAACAGGCTTGGCCAAACTCAAACGCCAGGACTCTGCCCGCTCTCAGCACCGACCCATACCGCCTACTTCCCCGGGCCTGGGAAACCCTGTCCCAGAGGCTGCCCCCAGGTGATCCTCTCAGCCTCATTTTGTATAAATTGTATGGCATTAAATATATATGTCTCCAAACATGATCAATGTGTGTTTACTTTACGTCCATTTAGAAAAAGAAAACGACGCACCGATGTTGTGGTGGTGCGTGGCAGGCTCCGCCTCTACTCCGCCTCTGGATTTTTCCTCCTCCTGGGACTGGTCATCTTAGCGGTGGGGATCGGCATGGCGACACTGGGTTACTGGCCGCACAGTGAAACCATGCCCTCGGCCAAATCAGCGACGAGAGGTGAAGTGGACGGAACCAAGATGTCCGTCACAGAGGGGGACGAGGTTATCTCCAGCAGGAGTCATGATGTGCAAGGTGAGTAAAGAACAGGGGGGTTACAATCTGGTTTGTACTCCTAATGTTAAATGGCTGAAACCCTCCATATCTTGTGCATGTAGGTACGTCCTCCAAGCAGACCGGCGGTGCTCTGACGCGCTTCCTGGATCAGCATCGTCACTCTGAGCGGATGAAGATGTTCGGGCCTTTCACCATGGGCATTGGGATTTTTATCTTTATCTGCGCTAATGCCATTCTTCATGAAAACAGAGACAGAGAAACAAAGGTAGGGTGGGAATCAGAATCCACACAAACACACACATACAACTATGTCAACCTGGGCCTGTAGAAGTCCAATACTAGAAATATTAAAGGAGACATATTATGCTCATATTCAGCACACCTCTGCATTAAACAGAGACTGGATCAGGGAATCTTTCAAATCCAATGTCAGGAGAACTTGTAATATTAATTTCTTACCTTTACCTTATTTTACTTTCTGTTCTTCCCCCACGCACTAAAAATTGAGGGGTATGCTCACTGCAGTCATCCATATTCATCATCTGTACGTAACTAACATGCAGATCAGAACATCTTCCACACACGCTCCGATCTTATGTCCTCTCCTTCCCTGTCTCGATTCAATTAATTCTACCCTTCCAGATAATCCACGTTCAGATTCAAACAGACAAACGCCAAGTTAAATAGAAACTAATCTAAAACTGTAGAACAATAATTGGATATATTGCCATGTAATCCAAAGAAAGATGCTGCTGCAACTAATAATTTAATATTTCTCTTCTGCATTAGATAATCCATATGAGAGACATGTACTCCACTGTCATTGACATCCATCGCCTCAGGGAAAAGGAGCAAAAACAACAGCACCGCAACAGCACATATGCAAGAGAAGTTGGAGACCTCCGAGGCTTTGGAGCCGATAGCGCATCATGGCGAGCCAGCAACTCCCTCCTGGCCTTCTCCTCTCGTGCGGGAGGCTCTGCGGAGGAGGAGGTGCTGTTAGGCGACGAGGAGTTCCACAGACAACGAGAGCAGGCTAGGATGGATTGTAGCTTTGCAGGGCTGCTGGCGCCGCTCTACAAGGACCGCCCCTTCTGTGGCCCGGGGCTCGGGCTGGCTCGCTCAGATTCGATGCACCACCAGTGGTCAGTGGACGGAGATGCGGAGAAGGGAGGACACCATGCTCGCTCCATCGTCTCCTCCTCCATCTCCGCTTTTACCCTCCCCGTTATAAAACTCAATAACTGCGTTATAGATGAGCCGGAGATGGAGGTGATCACCGAGGAGGACAGGGGGGGCGAGAGAAGAGACAGAGAGAGGGCTCAGCCCATGTGCTCCATGGAGTCTCTGGTGGTTCCTGTAGCATCGGTTGCCAAGGCCTCCAAACCGCCAAGCTTACATAGAAGTAACTCTGCCCTCTCCTCAACTCACTGCTCCTCTGTCTCCTCTTCCTCCCTCTCCCCTGCGCCGTCCTCTACCTCAGGCTGCTGGCTCTCCCCGGGAGCAGCCAGGAGCGACTTTGGCTCCAACTCCTCCCTGCACATGCTCAGCAGCCACTCCAAATCTCTGGACCTGGAGCGCGGCCACAGCATGCTCAGCGTGCATCCGGAGCAGCGGAAGCACCCCAGCTGGCCCCGCCTCGACCGTAGCAACAGCAGCCGCAGCAGCAGAGGCGGCGGCGGCAACCGGGGCTGCAGCAAAGGCTACATGCGGCTGGAGGACAGGGAGGAGCAAGGGGAGCGGTTGCTGGACACGGCGGCGGCAGCGAGGCGCGACTACAGTAAGCGCGAGAAGCTGCTGATGATATCGAGGTCGCACAATAATCTGAGCTTTGAACACGACGAGTTTAACAGCCACACGCTCAAGAGAGGCAGCTCGGAGACTCGATTCTGAGGTTGCTGAACTGGAGGTTGAAGACGCTTCTGTCCTGTTCTGTAAATTGCTCTCCAAACATTAGGAGTGTACAGCGCTCGTTTCAGGGGGAACTGACAAGTGTAACAGCTGCACCCTGGAGGAATGAAACTCGGACGTGGTTTTAAACCCCCCCTCCCCCCCTTTATTTTTGGAACAGCAGGCTTGAGAGTAGTAAGTAATGGACCATCTTGCACAGTGAAAGGTCCAGGCCTCAGGTCAGCAAGACACTGAAAGCCTACTGAACCAGGTCCAGAGGTGCTGTTCTGTAGCCGACCCTGACCTGTGACCTGTGTGGAGGAGCGGAGAATCTCCCTGCAGGGAGCCATATAAATAAATCACATTACGTCACCAGTCTGCTTTATACAAAAAAATTGTTCTAATCTCAACAGTGAGACGAAACTTTAGGTTCAACACTATTTTTATTATCATAAAAGACTTTTAAAATCGCTTTTCTTCAAGTGTGACAGTTTAATTCCAGCTGCCACCTCTGTAATCAACGACACACTGAAAACACTCTGAGCAAATGATCTCGGTGCGTTACGGGCAAATCTTTTATAATACAGTCTGAGCCCAACCTGAGAAAGAGGAGGAGGTCCAATACAACAACAAAAATATGAATTATCTACTATTATAGAGCAGCCTTGAAATCATTGTGCTTAATAGGGTTGTATTGAAAGATTAAGGCTGATAATAGCAATTTTCAACTAATCTAACAATCTTATAATCCATATGATATGGTAACTAAATTGAACCAGGTGGTAACTCACTGCCTTATGTAAACCTGCGTTACAACAGCGACAAGGCTCCCAAGTCTCAAAGATATAGATAGTAGTTGTATGGAATTTGTTTTCACCGTGGTTTCTGTATGTTTGTCTGATGATTGTGGTAGATGTAGAAACTGAGAAAGTTTCATGTCGCCCCGTGGTTACAACGATGCTGCCCCAAAGTGAGAGGGTTTTTTTCTATGTCCACTACTGAAAACTAGAATCTATGTTGATGGACTTCACTCAGGATATGCAGTCTGTAATTTATATATTGGTCATTTTCCTTGTCTGTTCTTGAAACTCTACATTATCAGGGAAAACCCTTCGATTTGAATATTTGCAGACCAGAGGTCTGATCATTAGGGTTGTAAGTGATGATGGTTTTCATCACAGATATTCCTGTGAACGCATTTGTGTATGAATAACCCTATTCATAGTGATGTGTCAGAAATAACTATCATAAAATAACAGTCATAAGAAGTTTATAAAGCAAATAGACACATTTGAGGAATTTCTACGATCTAAATCTGAACTCCTTTTTACCTCTGCACGATTGATCGAACAATACCAGAGACAGAAATCTGTATAAAACAGTGAGTGGTGGACCGATATTGTACTTGAGCAGACAATAAACCATTACGTTCACATGTATTTTTTAAACTAAATTTCTTTTCAATATTTGCCAAATTGATAAAGGTCCCATGATTGAGTTCTAATGTCTCAGAACATTTTGTCGTTACATTATTAATATGATGCCTCCATGTTGCTCAATAGCTATGTTTCAGGTTGTGTTTTAATTTTGTCTGTAAATGTTCTCTCTGCTACCTTTTAATTCAAGACTATGAAGATGAGTAACACATCTTGTTGTCTTGAAATCTAACCTGAAGTGTGCAGAAAAAGACAAAATCCCCATTTCAGAGAACAGGAATCTCACCAGCGAGCTTCATTAACTGGTTCAGTTTGTGGGTCAATGTCCAATTTTATCCCGTCTCAAAATAAACTGTATTTTCACTGAAACACATTTTGTCCTAATGAGTGTATTTGACCAATGCTGATTCCTACACACACCCACACCCACACACACAGAAACTTTTCTAATGCCTCAGGGGTTATCGGAGGCAAAATCTCCTGGGTACGTACACTCACACACACACACACACGGTCACACACACACAAACATGTACAAGCACATCCTCTGACCCGGCATCAAAACAGAACTTCGCAAAATTCATCACTTATTCCTTTTTCCTTTGTCTCCTGCATAGAAAATAATAAACAAAGGTCTGGATGCGTCATCATCAATTATCATATGCTCTGCAGCTCTGTGGGATGACAAAACACACACACACACACACACTTAGCATGATGATGCTGTCTCATATTCGTCTGCGTTACTGTGGGAACAGATGATAATCGTAACCCTTTGTGAAGGCACAAATATATTTAGGCAGCTGAGATGGATGATGTCACATCAAATTAACATTGAGCAAGTCAACTAAAATGACCTTGTCCTGTTAAAACTTTACATCAGTCTCTCCGTTGTCCACCTTGAGGATTTTAATCTTTGATTTCATATTAAACAGTGAAATATTTTTGAAATAATAATTTTTGCCTTCAGCAGTTGACTCAGTGCTGTTTTAATCACATGATGTTGGAGCAAATCTGAAACAAGGGTGCATTTTGGTTGCTGAGTAAATCTCTCTGTTTGTCCCGTTGAGACAGATGGCTGACCAGTGAAAGCAACTCAATCAAATGTTTCACTGTGTGCACAGAACGTGTCTTTTCTCAGTCCCCCTCACTGCTTCGACAGGTGATGTATCCACGTCTCGAAGGGCGACGTAAACCCACCCCGGCACGGCACACACTCTGCCTCATCTCCCTGTTTGTTCAGTCCCGAGCCGATGTGTTACGGGGGGACTGCTCGCGCCTTCTCACCGCCTCGACTGTGACACACACTTCAGTTAGCTGAGGGACTGTGAGTGTGTCGTGAAGAGACTCACAGCCTTGCAGTGTACTGCCAGTTAACGAGACATCCATTAAGTTACTACTTTTTATGTTGCATAGCGAGACCCATCGTATTGACTGGCTGCAATATCTATCTGTTAAATGATAAGGTAATAAATAATTAATTCATCCTACTAACAAGTTCTGTTCTATGTACCTGTTCCATAGACTTCTGTTGTTGTCCAATTATTAAAAATGCACGTTATGTTTGCTAAAAAGTTTACGGTTCAGCTGTTTTATGAGATACCTTCTTAACTATTTTGAAAATATTACTTTTGTGACCCATTTATCACTGGTTTAAGGTTTTAAACACTTTAATTTGGAATAAATGGACATGGGGCTGATTGGCTTTTGTGCCTTCCATATAATTTGTTGACAGTAAGAAAATAACAGAAATAACACCAATCTTGTTCTAAAAGGATCATTTGCCACTCACCCCGTACCACAGTAGTAGTACTTTGGTCAAAGCTCTCACAATTGTTTTTTTTTACAGCAAGTCTCATGTTCAGACATGGATGCTTTAAAACGAATAGACCAACTCTGAAGAGCCGAAGCACAGGTGAGATATACCAGGTGAGGAGATAGAGAGGGTTCTTTTTTTCATAGAATCCTTCATTTCCTTCCTCTCCTTCAGTAATACCAGGGTTTTATTTTGTGTTTGTGTATTTGTCTTTATACTGTGCGTTTGTACAGTGTAGTCGGCACTGCGCGTGCTGTGTATTACTCCCCTGTGTTTTTGCCAGTAACAGCAGCAGTGATGTGGGCAGTTTACTGACATAATCAGCTAATAAACAGACTAATTAGCGCAACACATCTGGAGGTTAAAGTGAATGGTTTGCAGATTATCTGAGGGGTTTCGGCTGCCGGGAGGACGTACTGCATTAGCACAGCTGTCGCGGATAATAACAACGCAACCGTGGTTTCGCGATGAGCGGAGTTGAATTAGTAATGGAAGTGAGTCATCCAGTCAGAAACATACTGATTTTCCAGAGCGTCGATTGTGATTGCTCTATTATTAATATTTTCTCGTCAGGAGAAAGAACAGTGAATGTTTGTTTTAACCAGATTTTCTTGTGACTTTTCAAAAAGTGTGAGGGTGAAAGTCTCACCGATTTAAATGTACCAACTAACAGATGTCGGATGACGAGGAGGGAGTTATTCTACGTGCTTTAATGTGTTTTAATAATCACTTCTACAGAACAGAGGGGACTCTCTGGTGTTGAAAGCCTCTTAATTCCCTAACATGCCCGCAGGTTCAGCTAAATAAAGGCGCCTGTCACGCTTTTTAAAGTCACTTGGTTGCCATGTTGCTATTATGTCATGTTGACCCCCTCTCCCAGTCCTCTCTCGTCTCTTTGCACTGAATCCTGTGTAATTAAGCAGAAAACTGAGTCTCCCTGCAGTGTGTGTTACCGAAGAAGCCTTGTGGCGATCGTTCCAGCGCGCGAGTGTGTGTTCAAGCGCCTGTCTGTGTGTGTTGGCGCACTTGCCATGAGGCAACAGTGGGGGTGCCAGCCTAGTTGCCATAGCAGCCCGAGACGTGCTCTGGACCACTGCCTGAGGAGTAAAATCACTCACTGACACACACATACACACACATGCGCTAACTGAGCTTTTAAAAACAATGTCAACCCAAACTGCCACACATTAATTATGGACATTTTTCTTTTTTCTTTTTTAATAAACAGTAGAATAGAGCAGTAATCCTGGGGTTAATTCAATTGCCTGCTGCGCTCCCACAGCGATAGTGGTCAGATCGTTTAAGGTCACCACAATTTATCTGGTGTCCGTGGCCTGAATTTGACCGGTCTCTGCAGGCGGGGACGAAAAATGACGTGGTGTAACTGTAAGAATATATTAGAGGATTACACTCTGTTCTAAACATAGGTAAAGAGGAGGCTCCCTGTATTCCATACCTGCTCCACTGCTGCTTTGAAAGGTTTCTAATGTAAGAAGCGCTGCCGGCCTGGAGACTCATGTAGTAACATGATGGTGGAAGCAGATGTTCCCAGAGATAATCAAATAGTATCTTTCTGCTGGCAAAGCGCCTTCCTAATTTTTCACATGGGAATAAAATGGTGAAGGATTCCTGAGCTTTTGAGATGACCTTGGGCACGCAGACTTTCATATACTGTACCATTCTGTACAGTACATGCAACCACTTCATGCATCATGTTCAGAAAGCAATCCAGACGCGAAAACAGTACAGTGGCTCTAAACGCGAAAACAGTACAGTGGCTCTAAACGCAAAAACAGTACAGTGGCTCTAAAGAGCTCAAACTAAAATAGCAAATAGACAACAATACGCCATTTCATCAATTTGACAACACGTGCACTAAAATTACACGCAACCAAATAGACACTATGAAAACTGCAGCTGAGGTAACACTAAATTTAAATGTAAGATATATGGTTAGTAATTTTAAGATATATGGTCAAACAGAAGATATAATATGATGTGTGTTTATCAGATACTTGGTCCCTTCAGTTGTTTCGGAGCAGGGCACATGTAAGTGAGTAAAACTTCAGTCAAATCTATAATAATAACATAATAACAAATGTGAGTCATTTGAGTAATCTCAGTTTGAGTTTGGAGATTACATACACATCTTTAACTGAAAACCTGCACCACAGGCGTGGGTATGGATGTTACCCAGACATGCTTTGCCTCCTCAGTAAAATAAACATGAGTCCATTAAAGTAGAGTTCCCCTTTGCATCAGCAGTTAAATGTGATACAATACCACTTGAGAGAGAGAGTTCTTGGTCTTCATTTTTACAGCAGTTTTGTAGAATCAAGTTCATTTGACAGTGATACTGGGATCTGTAAAAAATTTTAATCTAGTTCATTAGAAAACCTCCACAGCACACACCAGGTGAGTCACCGGTGGGCTTCGCATCTGCCTCATATTCGTTTCTAATTACAGTCTGTCTTCCCATTTCTCCACCCATCTGGTTCTTTTCTCTCTCCTGGTTTCCTTTCCTCCTCATTTCCCCCCACGCTCAGCCACCACCTTTATCATCCCATCTCCTCTCTTCCCCCCTCTGCCTTTCAATTATTTTCTTTCCCCTGCAATGCCTGCCCCTTTGTCTCTCCCCCTGTGCATGTCTTCTTCCATTTTTTTCCCCGGTCTTTCTGCTTCTCCCTCAGCTGTACATCGCTGACCCCCTCTGTCTCTCCCAGTAGTATCCTCCGTTGTCTCTGCACGCTCTTATTTGTAAGGCCATGACACTAGAAACAGCACCACGATGAACTGTGAGCCGACTGTTAATATTTCACAAGCTCCTCAGTGACTGCTACAAACACACACACACGCAGCGGAAAGAAGCTTTATGACATTACAATGGTTTGAATGAGAGACAGATCAATCTGTCAGAGCTGCACTGCCTCAGTTCTTTGTTGTTCTTGTTGGTGTTCTATCTCTGTTCTGGCAAATACGATCCAATCGTGGAATCGCATTAAAGATCCCATTTACACCCGCTACTAAAATGTGATTTGTATGTGGACCTCTTATCGGGATAGAAGGGTCACTAGTATAGGTTAATCTCAAAAAACGCTAGAACCTACACTTCCAACAATGCAATTCAATAACATCTTTCTCCACACCGTCACCTGGTAACAGAGATACTCTGAGGACAGCATCAGGGTTAAGAAAGCTCCTCTCCTGAGCCTCAACAGACATTATACTGCCACACAGGCTCAGTATTACTTCCTCGTGACAAGTAAAAGGAACTTAAAATGTAAGATCAGTCACGTAGCCCTTTAATAAAAAAGTGTAAAGGCATGTAAAACTCATTTATTTCTTAATACCTTTAAATAATTTTTCTCCCCCCACAGGCATCTTCACATCTGAAGGTGTACTTCAGTGCTGTAGCTCACTTTGAGATCAAATCTCAGCCAGATCTCACACTCTCATGGTGCCGAGGGAGCAGGTCTAGGTCAGAAGCTCTTCGACAGTAGTTGTCTAATCTCTTGCCAGAAGGGGGGGGGGCTTGAGCATGTGTGATCGTGTGTGCACCCAAAGATTATTGTCTGTGTACATATGTGTGCATACATACATTCATTGACATTTTGGGTATACTCTGTTCTGCATACCACTTTCGTTGTAGTTGTATGACATATGCATTGTATACCACGAATCAATTGGCCTGGACTGCATCTGTAATGCAAGTCCTTCTTTTCTTTTGTACTAATAAAAGAAAATGTTCACAAAGAATGTCAGCCGTATGTAAATGCAATCTATTCAACCAGAAATGTCGTCTTTCCCTGTTTTGATCTGTGTGTGTGTTCCTGGTGGACGTGGCAATTTAGTCTAACTGACTTGCCACATTCTTACCAGCAAACCTGTGATTCATCCAGCGATCACTGCCACTACTCTGCAGCTCTACTCACACCTCATTCAACCCGGCTTTGCCACATCTGAGTCAAGTGGTTGAGATGCAACAGCCAGCTCTCTGCAGCTTAGTTCTGGTACATTCTGTCTGTTGCCTCAGGTCTGCCGTCTCCCGCCTGCCTGCTCTTTCACGCCCAGCCGTCTCATCTGAATACCTGGATCTGAATCTGTTCAGCACAAACTGCTCAGTAACTGGATAACGCAGAACTCTGAGCGCCCGCCTGCCTGTCCGCTCTCAGGGAATCAAACTACAGAACGCTCATTCCACCTGCACTCTTCACCTGCTCCTTAAACACAATAAACCGTTTAAACGCAGCTCCTGTCACAAAAATCATAAAAGGTTATCTGGATTGTCTTAGACAGCAGTCCTTCAGGATGCTCCTCTTTGCCGAGACAAAAGACAAATAAAAAAACTAATACAGAAAAACAGACATGATAGCACTACCATACATCTTATAAACTATATTAAAGAAACAAATATGAAACACAGTTTCCTGTTGATCATCCATTTTAAGATACAAACAAGGAGGCATTTAGCAGACCTGTTCATTTCTCAGTATACTGTGGATTATCATTTCATTCCCTTTTAACACTGATAGCAGACATGTATTCACTTCAATCATAGGTTGTTTTGTATGTGAAATGTTTAGTTACAGATATCATTTATTTAATGAGGTCTCATAGAAGAGGCTTCAGTATGCACATTTCATTTTTAATCAAGCACACAGGATTAGATAGATTGATATGGATAAGGATGCAACATGTGTGGGCATTTCATGCGGTTGGATTAGATGTGAGCATTTGCAGGGAATGAAAAGTGGAGGACAGAAGGAGCAGGAGGACAGACGGAGAGAAAGAGAGACATGTGGGAAATTAAGACGTTCTAGAGGTTTGCGCACGGACGCATTTGTGGATCGAGAGCGAGTGAGCGTGGGCAGACGGACAGGAGAGGTCACACAACTAGCTGTGGGTATGTGGGCTTCTTTTACTATATCCGTGGGGTCTGAACACCAGGAGTGCACTATACATGTGGGCTCAGTCGCACAGTGACCAAATGCTGATTGAATTCAGGTTAAGGTTCGAGTAAAGGGCTTAGGGAATGCGTTACATCAATGATGGGTACTCACAGAGATAGGTGTACAAGGAGATGTGTGTGTGTTCTGTGCTTTCTGTGAGTGGGACTCCAGTGGGACTTATCTGACTGTCTAAAAGCTTTTTCACAAACACACACACACACAAAATCGTGTCTGCACTTCCTTACCACACACAACCTACACAACAAGTACTCTACACTGTGTCGTGCAGAACAAGCACACACAACATACACTCACAACTGATGTAATAGTCTGTCCTCATTAATAAACTACAGTGCATGCATGAATGAGCTAATGTCTCTCTCTCTGTGTACTTGTGTCTGTATAAATATCTGTTTGTGTATGTTTGTGCATGCACACAGACACACAATGTTCATAGATGTGGATATGTGTGCATCTTTGTGTATATGAAAACTATGGTACTGTATCTCTTATTTTGGAGTGTGTGTCTGTGTGTGTGTTAAAAGTTTAAAACGCCCCCTCCTGTATTTCCTGTCTCTGTAAGCATCATCTGCCTACTCAACCAATCAAGAGGAAGCATCCCACATCGCTCTTAACAAGCCAATTAAATTAGTGCTGCTGGAAGGAACGACCTCGGGGCACTAACCCCTTCTCCTGCTGCTGCTTCTCTGATATTTTACCTTTCTCTGGCATCATCCCATCTGCACTGCTCTGTTTCTCTCCTTCCCCTCTCCTCTTGACTCTCTCTGTCCTTCATCCTTTTGTCTACAAGTTCATTATTCTACCAGTCTTTCTCCATCTCAGGAAATATTTTCCTCCTTTCCTCACTAGCTGTTCTCCCGTTGGGTCCTGTATCCATTCTTACGCACCTCAGTTATCCATCTAGTTATAGACCTGTTGTATTGATTGGCAACAGGAGATCCAGGCACACACCGATGATCTTTTAAATGGTTGAAGTAAGCGGACTACTTGGTTGCACGCAAATTGCAGCCCACCGTAATGTCACCAATCGGTTGTGAACTGCCATTTACGAGGGGTTTCACAAACCCTCCAGTTAGATGACGTCATGAGTGTTCCTTCAGTATGAGGCTAATCAGAGGAGAATGAATTAAAAGTATTACTCCACTCAACAAGTGGGGAACAAGTCAGGAAACATCTGAGTAGAAACCGTGTAGTGGAGCAGAGCAAACAATTTTTACACATGAAGCAGACGTGGACGACAGAAGAAGACCAAGCCTGACAGATGAGAGTAATATAATGAGATAAACAACGGACACATGTTCTAACATGCTGATGGTGGGTTGAGAAATTGGCATGAATAACGTGAACGCCTGACTCCACCATGAAAGAACAAGTCAGCAGAACAAGCTGCTAGAGATGGTGTAATGGAGTTTCACTGGTGTCTAAGTATAAGGTTTTGTCAGTGTTATATGAACTCCACAATGTTTGTACAGGTTGTTGCTGACCATGTTGAGGAACACGACATCAGCTCCAGGGACTTTTAGCTTGTAGATGTCAAACCAACAGACTCATTTTAGGACCCGGAACAGGGACTTGATCTTTAAATTCAGGAACTGAACAATGCTGAAGACATGGGGGAGATTATGCTTAGTTTCATAGTTAAAAGTATTTCTAGTCAAGACGAGAAATGATGACAAACAATGTTTGAGAAATTACTGAAGAGTTTGTCATTTAATTGGCTTCCTCTCCATAGAATATACAAAAGAAATTTGTGACCATTATTCAGGCATCTGATGATGTCACAAGATATCTAGATCAAATTTTCTGCTCCAGATCTGAGCAGGGCCATTATACATATTTAAACAGGACCAGTCTAAATGCCTCCAGAGGGACGTTTAGATGTTGTGCTGCTCCTTAAAATGTTACAAAACTCAACGAGCAGCATTGACTCAGGGCAAAGACTGAAGCACCGAATCATAGCTCCATACTCCTTCTTCCCTGTACATGGCCAGGATTTTAAATATTATATGTTGATCATGTAAAGTAGAAAATAACAACTACAAAATGTTGTATTTACATAAGAAAAACAGTTGAAAAGCATTAATTTGTGCTATTCTGGAAAATGTCAAAGGCTATAAAGAAAAAAATCTTAATATTTCATATTGCGTCAGCCACTTCTTTAACATAATTTGAATTTGAGAAGCGGCAAGCTCTGTCCCAAATACACAGAATAGTTATTTTCTCACAAAGATCATAGGGAAGTTCAATATAACTTGATTAGTGTGTGACAATAATGACTCTGTTCTGCGTGGGAATATGAATAATGAATGTTATGATTTGATTTTACGTGACTGCAGAGCTGAAGCTAGTTTGTCTCTGCACTGACTGTCAAAGGCAGCTAGAGTTTGTGGTC
>NC_061532.1:8977500-9042500 GCF_022379125.1 Scophthalmus maximus
AGAGTCCATCTGTGACATCACAGTAGGAGAGAAATCTCTGTCGTGGCTACGACATGGGAAGTTGTGTAAACGGTGCGCTTGGCGTTCAAGTGGTTAAGTCGCGAGAGAACACCACTGCTAGGAAACAGCAACATGGCCACTAACATTAAAACTCGACAGACTGGTTTAAAAGATGATGAACAGTATATTGCACATAACGGTAAAATTGAACTGTAAAATGGCTAAAGGATACTTACTCAATTTTTGTGTTCCTGTGTTCCTCGGCTTCTGGAAAATCTGAAAAAATAAGTAGCATTAGTGTTAGTCGCAGTCAGCAGTAGCATTAGTGATGGCAATTGCAAGTGGCAGTAAAAATTGTCGAGTAGTAGTACAGTAGTACTTGTACTTATAATATGGAAAAAGCTGTTTGTGTTACCGTTTTAGTTTAAAAAATGCTGACCAAACTATTTAGGCTGAAAATCCCACAAATTATCTTTCAGCAGCTTCCTTTCAGGAGCACTCTGTCCAAAACATATCCTTGAAAATGATTTACTACTTTTTGCAAATTGTGCAATTTTTAAGTCCAAGCAATGAGCTTGAAACTTGACCACTTAAACCAGCTTAAATATTGTCATATTCGCTTCTGCACTTTCTTCCACATACTAAGGACATTCATCTTCAAAGAATTTTTATTTTATTTTGCTTCATTTCACCCACTTCATCTCCCTTCTCTCCTCTCTGCATTTATACGTCCTTCATTCTCCCTCTCTCTCTCATCTCTGTCCTCTTTAAACCCCTCTATCACTCCCTCTGTAAATCCTCTTCTAAATTAGTAATGAATGTCACAGAGGATTAGAGTCGCTGTCATGCTCTGTTTAATCCATAAAAAGATATATCTGTAATAAGGGGTTACCGTTGTATCTTTTCAAAGAAAAACAATATGCAAGCTAGCAAAAGTTGAAGGACAACCATGTTGTCAGTGTGTGTTTGTGTGTGATGGCTTAAATTCAAAGAATCCCCCTCACTGGATCGCTTTGTCATTGGCCAGAAACAAGTAACTGTTTGAGGTAAAACCACACAAAGCCATTTTTCATACACACTGTTACAAACTGCAAAAACACATAACTGCTTGGAAAATGTCCTGGTATGTGGTGATGGAAAAGATACCAAAAAAGATTAGAGGTGCAAATGAAGTACGGTAATGATCTTGAGGCAGGAACACCATGTACAAAAAGAATGCATGTGCACATTTTCGTGTGTGTATGTGTGTGTGAGAATCTTTTATTATTTTATCTGGAGCCTGTTCTGCACAACCTAGGTGTCAACAGAGTATCCTCTTAACCCCAAAATCCTGGCTTTAACATCTGGTTTACATCAAAATAAGGTTGAACATGCATATACCTAGGTGTGGTATTTATGGATTGTGCATGCGGGAAGTTTCATGAAACGTAATGCACAACATGTTAAACATGAGATTTACGACTCAACTTGAAAGCCCAGGCCAAAGGCCGCCCTCATCTGCGTCCAGCCTCAGTTTTCTATGGGTGGAGCCTTCGCTTGCTGCTGTTTAGCAGGCAGTTTGTGTTTTGTTTTTAATATTTTTGGAGTTTATTGAGAACATAAAATGGCTGAAGGTGTCAGCTGAGGTCAGCTTGGTTCACCACCAAACTAAAAACTAAAATATTTGGAGGATGAATCCTCACGACAATGGGGGTCCCCTAACCATATGGTTGACATTTTTGGTATCAATATTCTGTTGGATTTCCATGACATTGGGTCCAAGCATCTGAGGAGTCCTACTCATTTCATTTTGTTCACTTATCCACTCAACTATGTTAACATCTACAGATTAAATTGGCAACAAATTTTGTGCAGACATTCACGGTTCACCACCGGTACCAATATTTGTGGGTCTGATTCTGATGTCTTGACAGCTACGGATGCGTTGTCACGACCTTTGGTACAGACATTCATGTTCCCCGTGGGCTGAAATATGTATTGAGTGTTTTGATCCCTGGACTTCATTTTGCACCATTGTCAGGTCAAAGTTCAAGTCCAAAACTTTGGTTACTTTGGAGGAGAATCTCAAAATTTAATTTGATTCAGATTCTTTGAGACATGATTTGATTCAGGGTCTGCTCTTGATTCATAGTGGAGTCTCCATCAAAAAAAAAAAAACAGCGAGGTGTGTGTGACTTTGATGCTTTTTTTGCCCGAGTATGGGCCATATGAAATAAAACAGACTATGGATCAAGTTATTTTCTTTGCAACATGTTAGCTCGAAGCACCGCTGTGCATGAATACTGTACAGCCTCACAGAGCTGCTCGGGGGGCCTGTATACTCTTGTTAAAATCCAGGCTATTGTAGCTGTTACTTGACAGTATGGCTTCCATAACAAGTCGTGCCGTGAAAATGTTTCAGCATTTTTTTAAAAAATGCCATGTAAAATGTAAAATGCTGTGTGGGCTAGGGAGATGAAAGGACACAGAGAGAGAAAGAAATTGGATAAGGGGATAAAAGAGGAGGGAGTAAATGAAAGTAAAACTGAGAAAGGCGAGAACAATCCTATTTTCTATCTTCCTCTTCCTCACCCTTTTTATCTCTGCTCTCTTTCATTGTAACCTCCTAAGCTCAGCTACCAACCCCTTCCTCATCCTCCTCCATCTCCCCCTCTCTGTTGCCAACCCCACTCCTCTCTTTCCTCTGAGGTTAAATGACCCCACTCAGTGCAAGAGCACCATCCGGGGGATGAGATAACCTTTTTTGCCAATCCTTTTAATCTCTCTCTCTCTCTCTCTCTCTCTCTCTCTCACACACACACACACACACACATCCTCTCTTCCTCCCTCTATCCCTCCCTCCTCCCCATCAATCTCTCCAGTCCCTGGCTGCCTGTGTGTGAATGTGTGTACTTGTACAAACAGCAGCAGAAATTTCAAAGTAGCTAATATAAGAAACGTTGATTACACGCCACCCTTTCACACCTCCGCTCTCTCCCTCTCTGAGATTTGTGCGTAAAAGCTTTTTTTTTCTTCCTCCCTGTCGTCTCCCTCTCCTTTACAAACAGACTGTAGCTTCTGGTCATGCAGGTGCCTCTGCAAATTGCTTGTGTAAAAAAAAAAATATTTGAGTTATTGGGATCCTTGTTGGAGTTCATCATCTGCTCGTCTCCGGGCAGCGGTACAAGACGGACACAAGCATTCATTCATGCAACAAGTAAACTGTGTATCTCTTGCAACTGCTCCCCTCATGCTGCCACCGCATAATAAGAATTGGGACATAACTCAAACGTGCTTGACTTGATAACAGTGGCAAACACACACAGTGGTGACACTGTGATGCTGCAGTGCTTTTATACACCAGAAAGCCACAGTGCTGGATGGATGAAAAGTGAACTGACACCTTCACACTTCTTACATTCACACAACAAGTATGGAGAAAAATGTCCACTCACAGGATTGATATTTTAGTCTACAAAGTAAGCTTTTAACCTCCTTTTATTTCAACAAGCATATATTGAAAAATCCTTTTTCGACCAATAACTAATGTATACTGTGTACACTGAGAGACATTTCTGGAGCGATGTGAGTAATGCACCTGTTAACAATAAAGAAAAGTGAGACAGTGTGTAAACACTCTGGAAATACTGTATGTATAAGTGATAAATGCCTTCTGCCCTGCATCATATCCTCAACAGGTATTAAGAGAATTCTTTTAATCAAATTCTTTTGTTTATGAGTTCAATCCTATGTTGATCCATTTAAGGAACCAGGCTCATCCCCTATCTCTGCCTGAGGGCAACAATGTGTGTCTACAGTTTCACATTTTTCCAGCTGGAATATTATTAATGTTTACCTCCGCCGCCACTGTAATTAATCACAGGGTTTAACGGCATCAGGTCAGTCTGTTAACCTGGAGATTAACTGATGAAACCTGCGTTATGAGATTTTATCCACATCTCTGTGAAGGAAGAGTGTGTGTTCGTGCAGTGTGTTTTAATTCCTCCACAGTCACAACTTGCACACACACACACACACACACAGACACACACAGTGGTGAGGGCCTGATAAGGACCCTTGATGTGCACTTGTTTGTGTCTGACTAAAAGGATGCTACTGGCCAATCTTACGCAACAACCCTGTTGGCCCTGATGCTAAATCGTTGCCATGGCAACAGAATCAGCTCCTTCCCTCCCCCATCCCCCTGACTTGTGTTGGTCTCTCTATCTGCTTCATTATTCTCAGTCGACACCTGTTTTTCTCTCCGTCCTCGCTCTCTCCTACTTTTAATTCAATCAAAATGGGCTTCGCTGAAAATCAAACATGCAAGTACACCCTCTCCCTCTTTTCCTCCCCTCAAGTCTACTTTTTTTGACTTTCAACTGCTATTTTTCCTCCTTTCCAATGCCTAATTCCCTCGGGTCTTTTTCATCACATTTCTCTCTCTCTCACATCCACCCACCCACCAGGTCTCTCTACCGCTTCTATTCCGAGCCCTGTCACCCCGTCTGGTCCCTTCCTTCCCAATTCCTCATCTGTCTCGTCCCTGTCAATCCATCTCTTTATAAACAACAGCTTAATTAACACATTAATTATCTCCAACAGTTTCTGCCTCCTCTCCTCTCTCTCTCAGTTTCCCTGACTGACAACGTGATGAATTAAATTAACTGGAGATTAAGTGCCAAATATTTGTTTGCCTGTTTTCCATTCTCTCTTTCTTCAGCTCCCTTACTTTTTCCTATCCCTCTGTCTCACACTACCACCCACCACACACTTTCGTTTTTTTTGCCTCACTATTGGTTTCCGAGCTGCTCTAATTTTTCTTAGCACACTTCCTCAGTCTTTTGTGCCATTACCATTAGATCAATCACAGATTTATAATTATAGACAATCATTTTGTTCTTTTACCTATTTTTTCTATTTTCCGTTTCTCCTTCCCTCACACTCAGACCTGTCAATTTTATATCTCATGACCTGCAGGCTAATTGCCATTAAATTGTCTTTTGTCTCTCTCCTTCATGCTAAAATTTACCTTCAAGCAACAGCATTTAGACGTCTGTCAGAAAGACTGAGTGATGAACAGTTTGTACTGAACAGTATGTACTACTGTATATGCAAGTGTGCACGGAGGAAGGAATAACTATAGGAGGAATAACAGCTTCTTTTTTTTTTTTACTTGCAAAAAAAGTTGTAAAATCCAACCTTGTCAAAAAAAACAGTAAGATGATCACTACACATACACACAACATTTATAGGTAAACAGGCAAAGAGATATAATTATAAGATTATTAAAATGCTGCCATGTCATACTTTTGCAATATTAAAACTCCTGCTGCTGCTGGATTTAAATATGAATCCTCTTATCCAGTTTTATTCAAGAGCCTCATCTTTCATTTGAGACCATTATCTCTTCATCGTGAGTTCAAGTTTTCCCTCAAAAACCTGCCCTCTCTCTTAAACAGCACCTGCTCACGTGCGACGCTCTTCAGCTCCTGCTCAGAACTGTTTTGTTGGCACTCAGTTTGACTCTTCACTTCTGCTCACGCTCAGTCTGCACAGAGCAGATTTCAGGTGAGGGAATAAAAAAAGAACAAAGTCGGAGTAGTCTAAATTCAGGGAGATCAAGGAATGAACGACTGTCTCCAGATTATTTAATCATGGAAAGAACTGAATTCTTGACATTTTTCCCAAAGCGAAAGAAGCGAATCAATCTGTCACGATAAAGAGGCATTTAAATAGTCTCCTTATCTATGGGCTTCATCAGCAGCCAGGATGAGTTGCAAAAACACCTGTAAAACAATAAAAAAAAAAGACATATCCACTTTTCTCTGTGAGCTGCCTCATTACTGTAGATATTCACAGACAAGTCGAGCATAGAACTACATGCCATGTAGTTTGATGGCTTGACAACAACCAAAAATGGACATTTCCTAGCTGCAATGTCTCCACTATGCACATGCTGTGACTAGGATATATATTGTCAAATGTACTGGCAACAAACTACAGAATAAAGCTAAACAATGGATTATAAATCAGTTATTTTAAATCAGTTATAAATCAGTTACTAGGCCAGAGGCTCCTGCAGAGAAACCACCATGACACCTAAAGCATAAATCTACTTCAAGCTCCTGAGGCATTTCCTGACAGCAGCTACACCGAGGGTATTAAGAGTCTCTGAGCTTGGTGGGTTTCTTTTCCTCCCCAGCTCTATTTTGTGTCCATTATACCCAACAATATCTCAGTGAGTGTCTGTTATTGTGGGGAAAATGTCACACATCTTGCATAATGCTGGAAGCAGAGCATCTCATTAACAAAGTACGGGTAACAATGGCAATGAGTCTTCTCGGCGACCCCCGGCGTAACTTATACTAAAAAGGCCAAGATGTTGCTATGGCAACTAGCAGGAAAACAAGATAGAGAGATAGATTGATAGAGCGAGAGAAAGTTGGATCGGTTTTCTTCACACACACACACACACACACACACACACACACACACACACACACACACACACACACACACACACACACACACACACATACTTGGACTGTAGTAACAGTACGAATTTATATGAATGATGATTATCAATAACATTTGAACATTTTATTCTGCTGTGGCCTGTTCCACCCTGTCATGTCAGAAAGTGGAAACATCTTCATTTCCAGGTCCTCTCTCTGCATCATCTCTGACAACATGTTCATGGCTCATCTATAAATAATGGACAGTGACGGGGAAAGGTGTTATATGTTAGAAGCAGATGGTCGACTGTAGCACCTACCAAGGAACCTTCTATAATGTTGGTAATCTTATGTGTTTACAAATGAATTCATATGCATGTGATGCATTCAAATGACTAAAGAGAATGACTACGTTTTTTGCAGAGAAAGAAAAAGGTACAGACCAAACCCAGGAGAGCCTCCACTCTCTTAATACTCCCTTGTTTTTTTTCTATGGAGGGATGTCTGGCTGCAACTAATGGTAATTCTCATTAGTGATTAATCCACCAAAATGGGGGGAAAGGCCCAGTTTTATTTCCCTGAGCCCAATGTGAGATTTTCCACTTGCTTCTTTTGTCTGACTCTTACTCCAAACTCCTTTCATGACAACATGAAGGAGAGAAAATCTACTGCTTTGCATTTTTGCTTTTAGAAAATCCCCCAAACGATTATGCCCTTGCCAGTAATTTATCTGTTGATCGATTAATCAATGAATCAATGAATCACCTCTAATTATTTCAGCTCAGTAGTTGTAGAACATATTGACGGAAAAACAAGCAAAACAGACTTCTCACTAAAACACCAGCACTTCTGTCATTTTCGGACACAAGCTGTTCTCCTACCGTCTCATGATAAAGGATGCAAAGAATGACTACACCATTAATTGAAACAACAACCAGAGGCTCGATAGACGTTACCCAAGCAGCTTAATATGGAACTTATTTGCACTTTAAAGCTGGAATGTGAAACTTTCCCTGCAGGGCATCATCACCCTCTGCAAGTAGAGTAGCTAGGGTTGGCAACTTATCTGCAACCTTTAAAAGTATTACATTAGCACGGCATTTGAGCCCAAAGTATATAAGGGCCTTTCTCTTCACTTGTTGGACAAGAGCAGTTCTTATATCTTTTTCCTACCAATTAGAGAGCCGTCGCACCATAAGACAGAGTCAGAAGAGAGTTGAGTTGGTTTCACCACACAGGATACGTTATCTCCGCACTGACAATATACACGCAACCACACACACACACACACACATCAGACGAGACACACACACACACACACACTGGGACTGTAGTAACAGTAAGAATTCATATGAATGATGATTATCAAACCCACCCCCCCGGCGAAACAGCTTCGGTTCTGCGAAAGTTTCTCAGTAAATAATTAACACAGTCCTCTTTTTCCACTTGTGTACATTTTCTCTAAATCGTACTGTTTATGATCAGTATTTAAAGCAGAAGCCGTTCACAGGAGATCATGAGAGCTACAGTAACGAGAGAGAAATGGATCGAAGGGCTTGTCCAACTTTGACAGAACTGCTGGTGCTGTAAAGAACCCAAGGAATATCTTTTTTTTTTGTTCCAGACTAGAGGAAGCTTGCAAAATGATCCAAAATTCCTTTCGGGTGTCAGGGGAGCAGTCTAATCTGATCTGGAGGAAACGCTCAGCCATTAGAGTTATGGCTGCTACGAGATTTTCCAACAGATTTTATAGTACAGTCTCACTTCCTCTCTCCAAGGTCATGTAAATTATAAATAATGAGCTGTTTGTCATTTGTCTCCTATCCAGTTTCTCTATTTTATGTTATCATTGTATTGATCTAATCAAATGGGCTCTTGTGGAATATAAGATCTATAAACTGCATAAATAACATTCTTTTTAGAAACTGTTTACTTCAAAGAGGAGTATCTCTCTCCACAAACAGCATAAAACCCATCTACTGATCAAGAGTGGACACACAGACACACACACACACACACACACACACACACACACACACACACACACACACACACACACACACACACACACACACACACACACACACACACACACACACACACACACACACACACACATAGAACGGGCACTCGGGCTCATGAACAAAAGGCGCACACACACATCTCCCAAAATAAGCCCATTATCTCTTAATCAATCAGACAAACAACAAAGCTAATCAATTCCATTGATCTAGTTGACAGCATCGCTCAATTAGCCGGCACTTCTCACCAGCCGGAGCCCGATTTTATCACCTAGAGCCGCCTCTTTATCTCCCGTGAGAAAACAGTGCTGGAGAGTCTGGATGAGTAAGACCTCGATGTGGAGATCTGAGTGAGCAAGTGTCAAAATGCACAGGAGACAATGATACTTCCTACTTTGCCAATTAAGAACAACACAACGGCAGCCTCCTGGCATTATCGTGGTGCAGATACCAAACAGTGAAGGCAGAGAAAAAACAACCTTCCCTTGGTTTTGACCAAAGTTTGACCAGTAGCTACTGTGTCAGTATCTAGAGACGCTAAAAGCTTCATTCAGATGTTGGAGCAAATCTTCTCAGACCATTCTTGTTATTGTTAAATACTTACAGCAACAGCAAAACAAGTTTTCATCAATTTTTTATCTATTGGTATTTTTTTAGTTAGTTAATCCAGTTCTCTGAAGGATTTACATCAAAGTACCAGATATCAAAGTTACGATAAACAAAGATACTGAAAACATTTGAATACATTATCACATACAATAAAACAATATACATTTTTAAAATGCAAGTTTAGGAAGAAGTTACTCTATGCAAACAAAAAATGGAAAAGTTCAACACAAGGGAAAACAAGCAACCGTTAGTCCCATGAAGCCATTAGGATTGAAACAAACTGGGGCTGAATATTCCGTCAGTGTTCATAAATGTCACAGATGTTAAAGCTGTGCTGGACATTTTTATATTAACAATAGACTAAAATGTTTTCATGTGAGACGGGGTTACTCGTGTCCACGAACAGTGTCTGCACTTCCCCTCGGCCCTGCAGTGCTTTTCAGTGTCTCTCATTGGTTTGGTTTTCTGTTTACTGTAGCAGCCACATGTTTGTCACTACATGGTGGACATAAATAACAACTGGCTAGTGAACAAAGCTGAAGAGACACATATTTCCCTCAAAGAACAAAAACAGAGTAAACAGAACAAATGCAATCCAAAGTCATGCAAAGTCATGTTTTTATCAAACTAAAAACAGAGGTGTGCTTTCTTCCAACAGGGGGCAACACTGTGTAGTTTGGATTTAAGCTTTAACATTAAACTATGTAGTCACCCAATTTGTTTTAACAATACACTCAGGGTTAATACCATCAATTCGTCTGTAACCTGATCAGTACTGCCAGTGATCAAGAGCAAGAGGGGGGAAAAAGGACAGAGGGAGATAAGACAAATTGGAAACGTATTTCCAATCGAAGAGGCACCAACTGAAAAAAGAGAAAGAGTGTGTGTGTGTGTGTGTTTTATGACACAATGAGCACACAGTTCTAAGGTTCAACAATCAAAACATTACCGAGGCCCCAAACTACGCGTGTACATTTTTTAGTCCTCACACACTAAAATGTCTGTATCACACACACATATACACACACATGTAGACGTACGCACGCACACACACACACACACACACACACACACACACACACACACACACACACACACACACACACACACACACACACACACACACACACACACACACACACACACACACACACACACACACACACACACACACACACACACACAGTAATCACAAGGTTTGACTGTTGGAACAGAACAAAGTTCACATCATCAGCAACAGAGGTGGAACTTCCACCAATGACAGAGAGAGAGAAAGAGACAGATAAAGAGATAAAGAAGAAAAGAAAGAGAGATCACAAAGAGAATCACAACTTTTACCTCGGGACTAAACCGACCAGCTTTTCTCTCGGGGGAATTGTTCTCTGGATTATTATTTCACGACCCTCTGTGCTGAAACGGGATTTGACTGAATTCGAAAAAAGTTCCTTTTATCTCTTTAATTTATGGGACTGCCATCGCCGAAGCATCACCTTTGACCTCCACTTAAATGCAGGCGACTGGAGACAATTTCACATCAAGAAGGCCAACTGCTGGGACAACTATGCAGTAGCTCACAGAGAATAACTACAAGTCATCTACACCCATGTTGTTTCAAATCTGCATTTAAAGGGTACCTGAAAACGGTGAGAATACTTTTTGGATTTCCTACATGTTTTACACGTATATGTGATACAACAAGGCTGCACTTCTTGTCGGTACAGATTGCTGTTGAAGTAGATTGAAGCTTTGGTGGCTTGTGTAAACATTTTAGCAAGTCAACAGGTAACACTAATTTTGTAAGTGCCTAGTTTGTGTCCCTTTGGACAGGACTCTGTTTGAATTATACCTGGGTTGGAATTAAAATTATTTCCATCACCTTTATTTAACATCAATGTCAAAATATGTTTAGTGGGAATACAACACACCATGTCGTGTCATGGAGTGCTGTGTCTTTTGACTGACGACTCCAGTATCCAGGAAGTGCCAATTTGGACTGTGAAATTGGTTGAGTTGAATTTTATGTTTTTTACGGTCATCATCCCCATCTGAATTAGATTCCCCTGTAGTGTAATAGCCAATCTACTGTAGAAACATTGTTTTCCCTTCCTATATTGAAATATTGAAGTCATGTATCATAGTTCACAATGTGAAAGAGGCTGTGCTCACTAGTAGAACATGAGCTAGAAAAACTCTTGAACTTAAAGTTCCTGACTTTATCTTTCCCTTTGTACTTACAGTACTTGCTTTTCAATTTACTTTATCTTTCCCCTCATTTTTCCAACTACAATTTTTGTTGTGCACCAACTCACCAAAGAAAATTCCTTGTATGTGAGAACCTACTTGGCAATAAACACAACTCTGATTGTGATAACACAACAGCTTTGAAGACTGACCCATATACCAACTGTGACCATCTTACAGGAAAAAAATAAACACATTTAGCCCAGTCTTAACCTAGAAATCTCAATGACCTTGACTTGAAAATGACTAAATCGATGTTTACTGAGACGTGTTATCTGATCTCGTGTCAGGTACACTATTATAACATCACTCCTGACTTCCTCCCTTCTCTGATTGCATTTTTTTCCCCATGCAGGAGCAGCATGGAGGTGCTGAGTGGCCCCTGGGCCGACCTGGCCCTGCTCTTGCGACAGACCATCGCACAGACGGACAAAGAGACAGACGGCTTTCTTCCTCTCTGGCTCTTCGGTCTGCTGCTGTTCCTGTCCGTCTGTCTGCTGCTGCTGCAGCTGATTATCTATCTCAGCTGGAAACTCAGACAGGGTAAGGCATTCTATTAACTTTTCATGTCTGGTGCATGTCCAGACCATTTGCTATGTTATATTTACAATGCAGCCGTGTGGCTAAATGGATACTGTGAGGAGAAGTAATTATCCAGGGCCACGATATACTATAAATACAAACAGTCATGTCAACTTTTGCATAGAAATGCACATGGATGGGGAGATTTTTGTTTTCAGTAATAAAGACAGTTTTGTCTTAAGTAAGATTCTCATTTCATTCCCAAAATAAAACATTGAGTTCGCCATTGTATCTGCAAACCCACACGGACTACCAACTGTGTTTGTAGAGTCCTCTTACTTTCATCCTCTCAAACTTACACTGTCCTTTGAACAAAAACTGACAGCTCATGTTGCTCCTGCATGAAAAAATGTCTTCGGCCCTGAAACTAAAGGTACACTCTAAATAATGAAAAACATCCAAAATAGGCTACAAAGACAAACAAACAAAAGAAACTTGAGAACTTTGCAAAAATGACCTCTGTGTGTGTGTGAAAGCGTATGTGTGAGAGATGCAGTGTGTGTTAGAGAGGGCTACAGCAGCTACTGCACGCAAAACCGGGAAATATGGCTTCTCTTGCATCTCTGTATGTGTGTGTGCGCGCACATGCTCCGGTAAAAAGTGTTGTTTTGATTGGTGAAGCTGACCCCTTTGCTCTTTACATTGACATAACACACACACACACGCACACACGGAAAGGTCATAAGTCCACTTAAATCATCCGCCCCCACTCTCACCGGATGTATAGAAAGGAAAATTGCCTTCATGTAGAGTTTATTTCACTCAGTCCCAGTTTATGATTAAAATTAAATTAAGGCCATGTAAATTTCAGTTTGCGGTTTGATCCTAACCCAAAGGGGCGGGTTCACGGTGAAGGCAAATTTTGTCACAATCAGTCTGACCAGCTGGCCATTTAGATCCAAACTGCAAAGTCCATTATTAACAGGTGCTGTATGTGTATCCAAAGCCTAATATAGCTCATTCCCCTGTACCACAGACCAGCGTCGTTGTCCAAAAACTAGTGAACACACGCCGACGAGCGAAGCACGTTCCCTCATCACCGTGAACACCAGCTAATTTTAAGTCAGTCCCACACGCTGCCATAAATAGACAAGCACTGACTGTGAATTAATTGACATCTTAAAGTAATCACCAACAAATACACAGTCTATTTATGTTTGAGTAATGTTGTGAAAAATCTAACTCTTTCAAGAGCTTTTAAAAACAAATGTGTCTGAGCACACGTGTGTGGTGTGCATCATGTGGAGTTCATTGGGAGGCCAATTATAATCAGTAGCTGATCTTACACTTGCAGTTTACAGTTTTCCTGTCCCCTAGTCTAGTGATAAAAAACAACTAGCACACACACGCTAAAGCTGCACTCTCTGTGGGTGACTGATGCACAAATCTGACCTTCATCATAAACTCACTCAGAGACGTGGAGAATGATCCTCGCTGCCTTTTCCCAGGTGACTTCTGTGAGGAGACATATATCCAACCTTCACCAAACCAGACGGACAACTCTGCAGCTTATAACACGTCAAAAGTCATTATTTCATGAAGAGCTGCAGCAATTCATCGATTAGTAATCAACCTAATCAATTACTTGGTTAAAAAAAATGTTTCAATGAAAATCCTCTGATTTAATCGTCTTAAATGTGATTTCTATGGTCCCCTAAGACAGTAAACGTCCTTGATTTGTGGATAGACCAAACAACTTATTGATTAGTCGAGACAATATAATCAACAGATTAATAGCTAATGAATACAGTCGTTAGTTGGAGCTCTACATGGGCATGTTTCTGATAAAAACATGGCCATTTCTAGGAACAAATAGTGAACAACCTCATTTTAATCTATTCAAACTCTAACAGTTAATAATTATATACAGTTAAATAGAATCACGCGCCTAACTCAGTGATGTTTAGTTAAATTTCAGGAGCTAGCTTAATGCTAGGATTTAAAAAACGTGGGCAAAATTGACATCTTTCCAATAATAACATATATAACAGTGTGTAGGTAACTAGCTAGCAGCAGAGGTGGAACAATTCATTTAAATTTAGATTAATTTATGACTTATTTTAAAATAATAGATATTTGATTACCTGCTGAAGCACCTGTTAACATCCACACCTGAGGAGAGCGAGTCACGTGAGGACTCCACTTTGCGCATGCGCAGACAATACACTTTATGGCCGCTGTCACCCGCGATTTAAAAAATGGGAAACATACAGTTGACGAGAGCTTAAACAAACTGTACAACTCGAGGCAGTTAATATGTTGTTATATTACTAAAACTCGCCATATGGTTTGTAGTAATTACCCATATTTCTTTTTTCTAAATCTTGCTTCCGTTTTCTCTCCATCCCCAGTCGAGGCGGATCTCTCCGCGATTCCACAGGACAGGAGCGCCATCAACAGGCAGATCTACGGAAGTGCACACCTGAGGAGGAGGAGCGTTGGCTCACATTCACACACTTGACAGGACAAACTTATTTAACACTTATTTTGTATCATTAAAACCTGCTGAAGTCTGTATGGGCAACAGTCCGATGCTTTAGATGATCAGTGACAACTGCTGTTGTACCACTTGACACACTCAGGGAAACCTGGAAGTCATCCAAACAGCTGTCTCTAAACTTAAACAGTTACTGCATGAAGAAAAAAACACCTATATATCTCTGACATCTTTGTGTAGTATCTTTTACAGTGTATTTATGATTGTCATAGTATTAGAACATTACTTTTGTTGCACCGAACACTGTCCACATCTTTAGACTGCCTGAAGTGAAAGCACAGTTCAACTCACGCACATTAACATACCAGATTTGTTTTGAATTACATAAAGCATTGGAAAGAATGAGAAACTGAAATGACCAATCGGAGTATAACAATCCTTTATTTCAAACAGTGTTACACGGGGGGTGGGGAGTGGCTGTGTGGGGGGACACCAGACAAATAAGCTGCTAGATAGAGAAACCCTACCAGTGATCATTGGTTGTGCTATGAGAGAGCAACGAGGGGAGCTTGGTTGGTTTTCCAAACTTTGTTTCCATACAAAGTTTTGTTGAAAGTGAGTTTTTTTTTATGTGGTTAAAATACAAAATGATGCTGGTTTTAACTGACTGTGTTCCGTCTCATCTGTCCAAAGTGTGGTACAAAGCCTGACATGTAAGTGTGGAGAATATATGCCAATTATGAAAAAATCCATTTCATCTGCCCACACACAAAGTCATGATCAGACGAATGCAACAATTCCCTCCATTGTGCTGAGATCCCTGACAGTTTTAAAATCACCCGGCGTACAATCATCCGTTTCTTATCCGTGAGTGCCAATGTGGAGTTGCTGTGGTAACAGCGGAAAAACTTCCAATAATACAACCCTGTCTAGTGCAGCTTTTTTTTCTTCATCTTAATAAAAGTTAATCATTCATTTGTCATTGAATTTGCCTTGGGTTGATCTCATATAAATGTCATGAGAAAGAGCTACAAACATTTTGGAAAAACCAACCGGGCAGCCCCAAAGCTCCTGTGACTGGATAGACGAGAGCCCAGGCCCCAGGAGAAGAGGTTCAACCTGTGGCTAAAAGCAAAAAAAAAAGAAAAGAAAAAAAGGACATGGTGGCAGAACTATGGATTTGCAATGGTGCTCTTTCAGTGTCCAAACAAAAATACACTGTGACAATCTTATAAATATCCAAGAAGGGGGCACAACAACTCCCGCCTTTCAACATCTAGATCAGCTTCACAGAAAGAAAAAAAAGACAAATGATGAGAAAAGCTACAAATATGTGTTCTTTAAACAGCGAAAGCTTACGAAGCTGCCAGGGGTTACAGTTTTTTTTTAATATTCCGTCATCTGCTGCTCTGTCTCTTTGGAAGAGGGTTAGCGGTTAAAGATTCGCCCTCTTCTGGAATGTCATTGAACTGCAAAGCAGAGGTCAGATGAGTGTTTCCCAGCCTAGACCGTCTTTACCACTCCATCATCTGGATAAGATTACTACTTAAAATGAAGAAACTGTGTTTATTATCAACATTTCTTGAATCTTATGTAAAATGCCACGATGTCCAGTCAGAGAGGAGGGTTAAGAAAGGCCGAGGCAAGTCCAGGTGGAATGTTTTTCTTTATATAAATCTGTGCCACAATTGACAATTTTTTGTAAAATGTGTTTGTTTTCTTCTGCTCTCAATTAAAAAATCTGTGTCAACTAAAAGCAGTAGACCAAGCTCCTCGGTCGAACCCATTTCATGCCACCGATATTTAAAACAGTCACATTTTTACTTTTTGTGGAATTCAGCTGAACGTCTTGGTAAAAGGACACAGAAAATGAATAAATCATCATGAGATTCCATGTAGGGGGTTTCAAGAGCACCTGTGATACACTTCCCTTTAAGATGAATTTTACTGTGGTGATGTAATGGTTTCCTTCTCTGTGTATTCGTGTATTGTGGTGAGAGATTCAGATTTCCGAGTGTTGTTTGCGTGGCAGAATAATGTAGAATACACTATTTCGAAACGGAAACATTTAAAAGTCACATTAACGCAGCAGAACAACACAGTGAGTGCCGTGTTAGAGATAATCTTATCTAGACATAGTGTATGAGCCGGGGATAATCGGTTAACTGCACGCTCTCAAACCAATCAGCACCGTGGCCCTGCTATTCTAAACTCGCTCAAGATACTCTTCCAAGATTACAAATGTGTGAACAGATTTTAATTCCAGATCACATTAGGTCTAGCAGATTTTGTTGGTACGGAAAAGAAGCCGGGAGTGAAATCAAGTGCTGAACTATGACGACAAACGAGGCTCTGATGCAGAGTTCACGAACTGGTGGGAATTTCATTATTCGGAATTTTGGACAGAACTGGTTGTCAAGTTGTTCCAGCGGCGTGTATTGTTTTGGTACCCGTGCTGACTGAAGCACAAAACTCTTTGAATAATTCAAGTTGCATATTACTCACTGGATGCAAAACACGACAGACACTCAAAAGTGACCAACATGCATCAATGTTCAATTTCTTTATCTCTCCCAAGTTGACCGTGGTCGGCTCTGTACAGCGCCACATGTATCTCCCAATTATCCCTCTGTTTACTGGTCCTCTCTCCCAATCGAAGGTCAGTTCACTGCTCCCTAGTTCCCCCTGCGGCCCAGTAGGAATGGTCAGTGTCGTACGCTGGGTGGGCCCAGAGAGAGCGTTTAGATAATAAAAAGCTGGATTACTGCTCCCACATTATAACCTTCATTTAGTTTAGTGTACAGAAAGTCGTATACACCAGCTTGGTAGTCAGTTCCTTTTCAGTTCAAAGTCATTTCCTTTCAGTTCAAAGTCATTTCCTTTCAGTTCAAAGTACATTCTACAGCCCAGTTAAGATTCATTCCATTCTCACATACTGTAAATGTGAAAATGTCTCCTCTTCTTAGAATTGAGTAAAAAGCGACACTGAGCTGAAAATGAACTTACTCTGCCGCCAGTCAACACACACGGAATGTGGAGGAATAATTACTTTACTAACAGGGAGAAACAAAAGACAGAAGCATTAAAAAATAGAACTGGTTGAGTGGTTTTTACTGCAATATTTTCAATTTACAGCTCCCTTATTGTCTGTAATCATTAGCTACAAAATGTGATTATGTGACAGCTAGTTCCTATCATTATCAGACTCTGACTGACAGTTTTAATGAGTGATACTGTTGAATTTTTTTAACATTGAACATTTTTTGGTGTTGTGTCTCATTGTTTCTGGCAGGCTTCTTGTTGCTGTAAAAATTTTGAACTGGATGACTGAATTATATTTTGTTATTTTCAATTTAGTGAAGTGAGGGAGGGAGCTGTAATCAAATTACTTTTTTTGTTTAGGAATGCACCAATAACACATTTGCTTTGCTGATATACATTCCAAGAATAGAAAAAAAGAAAAAAAAAGACGAAGAAAAAAAAAGAAAAAAAAAAGGTTTAAGTTGTTTGATTTGATATCGACAGCATCTGCCTTTGTGTGGGAAAATAATTTGCTTTGAGTGTTACTGAAGGTTATTGGTATCGGTAAAATAGTATCTAGCTTTGTCTTATAAGAAACGGCTATCAGTGCATTCCTAAGAGTTTCGTTTTTTGCAATATAGAAAGACATACTATCTTCTCTTGTTTTATAAAACAATCAGTTAAAGAAAAAAGAGAAAAAAGAAGCACTATTAAAAAATAAAAACACGCTACAAATGTTAAGCTAACAAAGTGGTTCTTTTTTGTTCCCTCAGAAACGGTGAGGATATTAGTTTTTCTTTTTACTTGGGTCTTGGAGTGAGTGATTTAGATGGACCACAGACATGTTAGAAAGACAGACTGGGAAAGACCGGCAACTCCTCTCCATCAGTCTTCTCCTCCCGTTCTTCAGCTCCTCCTCTTCACTTAGTCAAGGTCGGTCGGTCGGTCGTAGGGTGATGAAGGTCGTTAACCGTCAACAGAGGACAACAGTCATGGTGGGCCCTTCAGCTCTGGGAAAACAGAGTGGAAGGCAATCAGCCTGGGTGTTGTGATGGCAGGCACTCAACATTACTGTGCTTTACAGCCCAGAATATTCCCCCCGTGCTCCACACACCCACTCACACACCTTCATCAGTCACGGCCTGAATGTCACTTTCTTAAACTCTTTTGGCCTTTGTGACGACAGGATGTGTTGGGATTTTGTTTTTCAGTTTCAGTCTTCGGCAAATGAGCTCGCAAACAGTTAAACATCTCTATTGCTACTTTCACCACGAATAATAATAATAATAATGATCAGTTACTATTATTATTATTACCTGAGTTCAGTCAATCCTCCTCCTCAGCCAGTTCAGTTTCTTTATGAACCACCACTCTGGTAACAGACATGTCAGGATGCTGCTCTTTGGCCTCCTTAATGGCCTGGGCCAGGGCCTGCAGGACCATGAGGCAACCACACAGTGGAAACACCGAGCACAGCAGGCAGTGCAGGAGGTGGGGGAGGGAGAGGAAATGATGTTAAAATGAAAAAAAGCAAATAAGAAGCATAAAACAAATGACAAGAATGCTGGATTTACACTTTTGTTTTACGTCCTCTGGATTAACTGGGATGGAAATCATATGAAGTAAAACGACTTCAGATGTGAGCAGTGAGATCAAGTGGGGGAAATAAAAAAAATGTGACACAAATCTGTTGGTCTTGTGTAAATCCAGCAAATGAGAACAGACATGCTACGTAAACCAGTGGACAAGGGACCATGCAGATCCAGACCTGGGCAAAATAGATTTTCACTTTTTCAAATATTTGAAATATTCTGATGCTGCTACATGCATCCTGTCACCACAAACCTAATAACGGAGTTTGTGCCATGGGTGTCCCATTAGTGGAAAAAAAATATTAAGGACCCATCACTTTCAAATATCTGAGATATCTTTGAATTGTATCAAGTCAACGGACCAATACACTCAACCAGCCCAGGGTTTAGTCTAAAAAGTCTGTACGTATATACACAATAAAATTTGGTTCTAAAAGTTTATACATCCATATTTGGGGAGCCTGGGTCAGGAAGAATTTAACAGAACGTAAACATCCTCAAATCAAAGCTGAAAGTCGGCACTTCAAACCTCACGGTCACTGTTTCATATCAAATCCCATGTGCTGGTGGTGCACTGGGCTTTGGGCTGCACTGACTCAGATGTCATCTCCTCGTTGGAGCTCTAACATGTGCTATTCATCACATTAGTAAATATTTGATTTTCTCACAGGCAGCAGACAGCAAATTAAAACTAACAAAAAATAAACAAGCAACATAATGAGACAGTGTGGCATAAAGACAGTTAAGACAGTTTTTTTTAGACGTATGTATGATGTCATGGAGGTGAATAGACTGATGAAGCAGATCCCAGCCAAGGAGTTATGACTGGTGGGCATCTCTAGTGAGTGATTCATGATTTTAAATGTGCATTCAGACTGCAAGCACATGATCAACACGTCTCCAGCCGTCTATTTGTTCCCTTAAGGTGCAAAATCTGATTTCACACCACGCACATTTGGACAGAATAAAGAGAACCCGCCAACCGGGCTGCTGAGAACACCGGGTGTGAACACCAGAGTGATCAGCCGTTTGACTGAAATCTGACCTGGTCGTGGTCGATGTCGCAGTCGCCGGTAATGACGATGCGCTTCTCAATCCTCGTCTCCGATAGGCCGCCCTTTAGCGTCTGGAAATAAATGCAGGATAACAATGCTTGGATGCCCGTCACAGTGGGTTAATTAATGAAGGTCCACCTGAACCCAAAGCAGACATGTTGTAGTAGGGTACCATCATCACACTACATGCACAGTTACCATCGGGATCTAAGTTAGAGTATGATAGTTGTCCAACCATGATTTTACAGTGAGTAAAAGACTTGCAGAGCTTCTGTACCATGTCTATAGAGGTTATATTATGTAAACAATGAGCTGTAATATTCAAAGAATTGAGTGACATGAGTGTGTGTTTGTCTGTACCTTGGTGATGTGTGTGGTTGTCGTGGTACACAGAGATTCAGAGGTGATTGTCTGAGCAGTCATCAACACTCCGGGCTCACCGTCGCCATTACCATCCAACTGATAACAGGGAGGGAAACAAGGAAATATTAGCTGTGGAAAACCACCAGGAAATCCCTCTTACATATTTGATGTTTAAAATTAAACTCTTTGGAAATAAACTAAGTTTGTCTAAAAAGTTCTCTCCTTGTAGGAGGAAGGAATGAATGATGGCACCATGCACTGTTGCTAACAGGAAGGACAGTTGTAACATGGGACATTGTATCTAATCTTCAAAATATTGCAAAATCGAAACGATTCGCACAAATACAACATGAACCCTCAATGCTAACACACATGAGAAGAATGAAAAGAAAAGCTCCCTGTGTGTCTCAAGTGTGCACCTGTGCGGCTTCGTAAGTGATGGTCTTGGTTTCCGTATGTACGATGGGCACTTCTTTTGTGGCTATCTCGGTTTTCTGGGCTGCAAACGTGTCTGATATAGTCACCATTTCTGTCTTTACCACAGGTGGCTGGGGAGGGAGGAGAGACAGATGTGAGGGGGGGAGGAAAGAGGGTTAATATATTAAACATGAGACAGTTAGGGAAACAAACAAACACGCTTGTATCTTTTGTTCAGCTATTAGAAAAAGATGAAACCAGTAAATGTCTGCTTAATTATCATATATTAACACTAGTTGGAAATAACATTGCTTTTGAAAGGGGAGGGATTCAGTTGTGCCTTGTGCAAGTGGTACAAAGCAGTAGTTGTATAAACACAACGTGCGCGAGTGAAAGCTGCAAAACTTCAAGCCAGGAATCCAGAGCTCCCAAACTCATTCGAGTCACCACCACGAAAACGCAGAACATGACAGCATCTACTTATTGCCACGCAAGAGCAACAGCTACCACAGCAGCACAACTACAGCAGTTTCTTTGGTGTCGACATGCAGCTCAAAAGTACGACACGGCACAGACATGCATAAAACATGAGCCAATAAAACGGCACGACACTCAGATGACTGGCAAGCAACACCGGCAATTAAAATGTAAACAGCATGCGAAGATGACATTCAGATGAGCGGTTGGCATTTCCAAAGTGGTTGGCAGTGACGATTTCCACAGTACTGTTACCATGGTGACCGTGACAAGCCAATTAAACGGCCAACAGAAAGAGAAGAAGCGTCACTGCCAAAGCACACGGAGGACACACATGCAAAACACACCAAAAGGTGAAATATAGCATGCACGAAAAAAAATATAGATCTAAAATGCAACATGCATTTGCCGCTTAGGCCCCATTCACTTCACAACACTAAAATACAACGGAGAGTAGGAGGCGGTGACAGCAACACATCACACTATGCACAGCAGGAGTGGACTATGACATGTTGGTAATGGTATGAAGGATGATGATAGTTGGTAACAGAGACATAACAATAATATGGTGGAAAAATAAAGAAAAATGTTATCATGTATCTTGACACCAACAATGGTGGGGAATTGTATATTTAAAATTATCGTTGGTCTGTTTTACTGGGATTTGACTTTGCTTACAGTGTCATTTTGGGCTAAAAGGAGTTTTCACAGGACAAAGATGAGTGTGAGGATGTACATGGGGCATATATATTTACGCAAGAGGGAAGGAAACCGGCACTGTGGAAAGCAGGAAGGGGGAAAAAATAGTGGGTGTTTCTACAGTTGGTAGGAGGGATCAAAGCCCCGGGGAAGCTCCAGAGTCAGCCCAGTGAAGACTTTACCTCAGAGCAACAAATAACCTGTGGCCGGGGTTGGTCTGGTTCAACCAAAGAGGCTTGTCCGTTCACTTTGGGCTCCTCCTCTTCCTCCAACCCGGTCACAGCCTCCCCGGTCGGGGTGAGACCATTGAGGGCTTCATCGGACGTCATCATCGGATCGTCGGTGCTTTCCTCTGTCTCCTTTACACCTTCTTTCTCCATCACTGCGATCTTCTTCTTTGCTGCCTCTGTGTCCTCTTTCCGGGACTCCTCTACCCCTCGACTGATTTCTTCTGCGAGTTGAACGATTTCAGCCGGATGGGAAGCAACATATGGAGCGGACATGTCCTGCTCTGTCGTCTTGTCCTCCTCTATCTTGCCCTCCTCTTCATCCTCCTCTGGTATTTGTGTATGAGAGATGGATACGGAGACATTCGGGTGGTACTCTGCTTCTTCCTCACTTTCACTCTCAGAGGAAATGCTCTCCTGCTTTACTGCTTTCGTTTCCACCGTGACCACAACTTTTTCTTCAACCTTCACTTCCTGTTCTCTTGTTTCCTTGTCGCCTGATAGGCCATCAGGAGAACTGCTTGTAACTGTGACTGTGACAAGTCCAGGTTTGGTTGCTTTGGAAACTTCTTTGACGACAACAGTTTCTTCGATTTCAACTTCGCCCGTCTGCACACACACACACACACACACACGCATGTACACGTAGTGCACAGACACGCACGCACAATGAGGTGCACACACATACACAACAAACGCATGGAGACAAAAAAAAAACATAACATGATCATTGAACATAAATTTTAAAAAACGAACCACCACAACTCAAAATGAATCAATAACAAAATCAGGAATAAAAAGATGATGGAGATGTTCAACTGTGGACAACAAGACGTGAAAAGGTGAGGAAGACGGATGGCTGTAGTAAAAACATGAGATTTGAAGCTGCGAGTGAAGAAAGAATGAAGACTTGAAGAAAACAATGGGTTAATGGGAGGCTGGATGGATTAACAGAAGAAAGTTAGCACCACCTTTGCAGGCTCTTTGGTATCAGAGATCGTACTATCGGCTGCGGCTGCGGCTGCTTCCACGCGGGGCTCACTCACCTGCGTGACAGAGAGGTTACCATGACAATTATCAATCACACACCAGCAGTGACATTGTTAGTAGTTAGTCACATGATGATGCTTTTTAATCAAAGCACGAGAGGAAGGAGACGACTTTGTTATCTGTTCTCCCTCTTTATGTCCCTGGTGGACTGTCTTTCATGCAAAATCAATTTGCAAACAGTGTCGAGTTCATCGCAGCAGGCAGTAAACAGGGGGATGGGATAAAGAGTAGAGAGGAGGAGAGAAGCTGAAAAGGCATAAGATGGATTGGAAGCTCATCTTCACTTGCATCAAAGACAAAAGAAACAGTATTGAAGTCAGCAGTGTCTACAGTGGCTACAAAGAACATGGCATGCCATAAAACATTTAAGGTCAAAGTCTACATTTTAAATGTCTTGTGTTGTGGGTTAATGTATGTAAAAAGCCACAAAGTAAACAGATTCTGGTCCAATGATGGAAACTGCTGCTTCAATAGCTGCTGCTTTTAACGGCTTTTCTTTTCCTGGAGATGCTGGTGAAGCAAAGATAAAAGCACAGAGCAGATTGTCACACTCACATTCAGTCCACACACATATGAGCCAGCACAAAACACACACACATGGCAACCGTGTCATTTACAGCAGTTAGTCGTTTCAGAGTGATCATGCCCATTTTGCAGCCACACGTCATTCAGAATGAACGGTCATCACCATTCATCCAGCATCCACAGCAGGCTAAAGAAGTGTCTGGCAAACATCCGCAGTTACAAGAAGCATCACATGTCGTCAGTTTACTTTCAAGGTCCACTGATGAATCAGATTAAAAACTCTCCACAGGACAATTCCTGTATTCAATCAGTGAAATTATGGCTTTGTGACTGGTTGATTGAAAAAAAAATATGTACAGATTTGGAATGAAAGTAAACTGACTCCTAAATGTTCAGTCATAGCAGCAGCACCTCGGTGGCAGAGAGCGCAGCGGCAGAACGTGCGGTTAGAGCGGCATCTAGTGTCGGATCGGGGAAACTGCAGACAGCTTCAGCGGCTGAAAAAACGCCAGCGCATGAGGGTCTACTCAGGAGTACAGAGGCTATCTCCTCTTCAAGGCTCTACAGCGACACACACAGAGGGAAGAAGGCAGAGAAGTGGAGAGGAAAGAAATCACTCCGAGCACAGAAAAACAACGAGAGCATAAAAGACACCCAAAAAAAAAACAGAGGAGGTAGAGCACAAGTGAAATTTAAAGCAGCCGTGCTTTGCAACTGCACGTCACGAAAGTGGAGACGAGCAGCATCTCTCAGAAGTCAGCGGCGCGCACAGTAGAATAGAGCCCAATACGCTTGAAAAACTACAATGTGACATGAACCCGGCTGAAAGGGAATGTGCAGTTGGTGACAGTGGCAGGAGGGTCAGATTCTCAGGGAGAATTCCTACAGAAGAAGCAAAAGCCCATAAAGTCCTTCAAGGGATGAGTGAATTACAATCAACAGGTCATGAACACCCCCACCGAGGCAAAAGCATCAAAGGAAAACACCCACTCAAGACTGAGAAAGAAACCTTACAAACAAATCAGAAATCCAAGTTGAAAACTAATAATGAGACAGCAGGTGTAGTGAAACGGACTGAGAGGAGAAGAGCACTTTAGGAGTTTTAAATCATGCCTAAACACGCGTGATCACGTGTGATCACACGCGTTCCTTTGGCTGCAGAGACTGCGGATTGTTCCTTTTGCGGCAAAACATGAAAATACATTTCACCTTAACAACCTTAATTCAGTTCCCGAGACATAGAGCATTCGGGCGGACATACCACTTGTTGCTGTTGAACACGTATTGTTGTGGCGGGGGAGGAGGTGAGACGTTTCTCCCACTGGTTGAGCTGAGGAGGAGAGGGAGGTGGCGCCTCCATAAAGGAGCGTTTTAGCTGGCTTATGCTAGCTTGGTGTTTCAGAACCTCGTCTTGGGTCTTATCATGGTCCTGATGGGGGAGTGGGTGGGGGGAGGAGGGGGACGGGACAGAGAGTAAATGAGTGGTGCGGGTTGGGGGGAGGAGTGATGTGCGAGGAATGAGTAGAGAAATGAAGACGGAGGAGAAAAGGGGGTTGGAAGTAGGGATGGGAGCAGGGAATAGAGAAGAGAAGGAGAGATCGATTTAAGGAATAAGGAAATGATGGATGTAGGAAGGGAGGGAGAGAAAGGGGGAGGGAAGGAGAGAGGGATAAGGGGAAGGGAAAACTTTGGTTGAACAGGACACAAGAACATTAGTCCGTCAATCAGGAGGGAAACAAGACGGAGGCTGTGCCTCACTGAAGCCTTGAATTCAATCTTAAATGAGACTGTTCACAAGTGTGTGTGTGTGTGTGTGTGTGTTTCTGTATAAGCAGGCTACAGTGAAACAGAGCTTCTCCATCAGTAGGCCAGGAACAGTGGACTGTAGAACATGGAGCTGATAGTGGTTTTCACCCTGTCACCCTCACCCTCCTCCCTTCACCTCCTTCCTAATGACTGCAAGTGTTTCTGTCTTGAGGAGACAGCACCGTGATCAAGAAGCTATTCCTCAGAAATTGACTGAAACCACACGGTGATCAGAATTTTACTCTCTTCCTGGAATAAATCTTCCCACCCCTCAGCTAAGAGTACTTCTGTACTGCTACACAAACCATTTGTGAAAGCATCACTATCAGTCCCATGTTGCACATAAGGATGTGTTGTTGTTGTTGTTGTTGTTGCTGTTTTAGTAAGTCATCAGACCACAAATCAGTCGACGTGAGCAGCCAATCACCGGAAAACAGGAGGAGAGCTCCTCATGTGTGTTAAGGGAGGCAGGATTAGTCAGGTTAGATGCAGCTGCCTGGCAATAATCAAACTGTTCGTCACGGATTGGAAATACACCGATATAAAACATGCACAGGGCACGCACAAAGTCACGCTCACACACTGCTGACCCTATTCACAAAGCGGCCATTGTAAACACTCAGGATGGGCAATTTCATCTTTACTGTTGTGCAACAAGATAGACATCAAATAAGTTTGAATTCCATACATTCAGTGCTGAAATCTTCCCTTTTGGTAAAGCACTTCAGTCAAACGACCTTGTTTCCATCCCTGAGGGAACATAAATTATATGTTTAACCCTCCACTTGACTTTTCCTGTTTTAATCAATTCAAGCAGATGGTTAAATCTGCTTTATTTATTTGTTCGGCCGTCTTGTGGCAGAACTCCACAACAAGCTAAAAACTGCGTTTGACATATAAAGGCGTTGTAAAGTTGATACAGCAAACATCCAGGAGTGTTTGTTCAACAATTTTAAGTCTAATATTCATTCTCCCTCCAGCTTCTTATGTGACTCCCTTTCATATTAAACTTTTGGCTTTTGGCCTATTGTTCACATAAAAATATTAATTATCTTTAAGTAACATTTGTTATGCGTGTCATACGTGACAACTTTTCAGTTAGATTTGCAAGCCCACCTGTTCAAAATGGCCGCAGTGTGAATTAGGACAATGACCACCTTTGTCACACATGCATTTTTCAATAAATACAAAACAGCTGAATGTGGAGTGTAGACTTGATAAACAGACATCCACAAACATGCATGCACACAGAGCCTGAGAGTGCGAGAGGGCAGCAGTCTTGTACAGTACAGTTACAGAGGAAGTTGTAGATCTGATGGCGTCACAGAAACAGAAACATGTAGTTCTTATTTTCAGCCATCAGACGACGCCAGTACCAACCTCCAACATTAAATTACTGTGCCTCACATAAATATTGTCCCCATGCACTCTCAATGGACTCTGGAAGGCAGACATACAGCAAAAAATGAAATGAAGAAAATTAATTTTTTTTTAAAAATGTAAATATAGGTAACAAAAAATGAACTTAGTTTAATCCATAAAAACATAACAAAAATCTGCAACAATGAAATTAATTATACATATATACATAATAATAGATAATCAAACCAATGAATGGAGGATAAAAAAAAACAGGTGGACATGTGGTGACACGGCCAAAATGCCTAAAATTGTGAGGAAGACTTAAGGTACGAGCACATGTCAAAAACATTTTGGTTTCCAGATGGTAACCGTGCCCACGTTAACACAATTCAAAGCATTCAAAACACCACAAAACCAACAAACCCCATCAACATAATGACTATTATAAGCACAACCACAGGTATGAACCAGAGCGGAAACTGAAACTGTGAAACCAAAAGCTGCGGCGGAGCAACCACAAGTGACGATTTTAGGTGAAAGTGCCCGTTCAGACTCAGTTCTCATACTCAGACCCAATCTGAAATCTTCATGGTCAATAAATAAGAGTCTTCATTGTCAATTTGAATATTTAAAAATGTTGTTTTATGCGTACGTATTTCAGATTGGGTCTCTAGCAGCAGAGACTCCATGTCCTCACATTAGGGCAACTTCACCCAAAAACAGTAAACCAAACCAACAAACACAGGCAGAGCAAATGATTGACAGACCAATAACACAATCAAATAACCAATAAGACTGTGTGAACCTGAGAGAGGGCAACCTCGGTGGCTCCAAGTGACTGTTGGTGGGTTAAAGTCAGGGAGAGAGGAAGGACAGGTTAGGTTTACGGCATGTGTGCTCCATCACGCCATAAAACCAGTTCCATTAAATATTTCAAGTGTATTTTTGTATTGCCGAAGAAAGCATGCTAGGAGAAAGATAGGCCCCACAGACCTGGGCAGATGTGGCTTCAACATCACCAGGGCTTAAGTCCACCTCCTCAACCTTCAATGTAGTAGCCATGGCAATGGTAGTCATGACAAAATGAAGAGGATAGGGGCCCACAGAAAGAAACAAAAGTGAAATGGATGATGGGAACGGCTATGTTTTCTGCCCCGACAACCTCGGTGTTAGGCACGACCGCCGGTCATGTGACCTTTGCACCAAACCACCAGACCCATTAAACATGAGAGGAGAGCTGGACGGTCAACAAAGGGAGACAGCAGGTGCTTCTGATGGCTCCTGCTCAATATTTAAAGAGAAGAAGATTTATAGTCTGGGTCAAAGTATCTTCTTATCCTATGATACAAATTTATAACCAAGTAACATTGACTGTATCCACAACAAGTAAAATATTTCGACAACTGTTGCTGCTGTGCAGGTTTTTAGGTCACAAAGGCGTCTTCTCAGTCAAAGATTATGGAACTAAGTGATATGATGTTTTCCATCAGACACCGGCTTATACTTTAGGAGACCTCTGATCAGTTACTCTGGCAATAAGCAGAATATGCCTGTATTCTTTTCCAACTTGTCTTTTGATTACAAACAGTATTTGTTAAATCGTTCCATCTGCATGCACGGTTTAATTCAACCAGGAAAATCCTCAATGGCCTCCACAAAAATGCCACTGAACATTAACTCTTAAAACAAAGCAAACAACAGACTGGGTTTGAGGAGAGAGAACCTCCGGGATTAAAGAGTTAGTGTAACACTGTTTACTCTTAACATTCATTAGCAATTATATACAAATCCAATGCGCTTTACGGGGTTTTAGGTATTTATCTGTATATACAGTTACAACATCTAATCTACAACTAATCCTTTCTCTGCACTACAAAGGCAAAATGCTGCAACTGACGTTCTAGACAAAAAGTGCATTAGTACCACTTAACACCATTATGTTACATCATCTGATGAGTGTGACATTAATCTGCCGAGTGGCGAACAAAGAGCGACTGCACAGACGGGACCCCTTTTGAGCATGACAACTCATAATGACTATAATGATGAAATCAAAATATGTTCTGCACGTCATCATAGACTACGTTATTGTTTTTGCCACTTTAAATAAAATCTTGTAACTCTGTCCTTCCCTGTATTTACATCCCGCAATATACTTTTATTATATAGCTATATTAACAACTTAATAATAGTTTCTCTATTACAACATTTATTATCTCTTAATAACTCTCTGGATTTATATTCTTAGATTAATCTTCCTTATTCTCTTCTTTGTTCTGTATTATTAACACTACAGTGGGTTGGGGAGGGCGCCGGGATGGTAAGAAAAAAATGTCAGGTAAAGGAGCAGGGCTGACACATTCAACACAGAGGGGAGTGAGAGAGGGTTGGTTGGGTGTGAAGTTATATGACGGCGTGTGTTTAAGCAGCAGGATCGCACATCTCTTGCGTCCAGGTGGCACTTGTGTGAGCGTGGTGCCTGATGCGTGGAGGTGTGTGTGTCGGCGAGAGGGGAGAAGCTTGTTTGCTGGAACCAGAGCTCGACTGATCGTCGGGCCGATCGTCTGGCCGCTCAGTGATAAACACTGGCAAGACCGTCTTTCGCTGCCTGGAGACCACGTTCTCTAGGTAACACAGGGTCAGGCCCAGGGGCGTGGCTAAAATCAGGGCCAAGACCAAAGACTGGCTCGCTGTCAGCATCACCACCAATAGAAAGGCAGCCAACAGGCAAGGGAGGAAGAGAGGGGAAGGGTTTAGAAGGTAGCGGTGAACAGATGCGGCAGGGTTGGAGTGGGAGAAGGAGCGCAGGAGAGAGAAAAGGCGGGAGGAAAAAGGCAGAGAGGAGAGAGAGTAAAAGGAAGAGACAGTCAGAAGGCAGGGGAGAGAAGATGCAGAGGGCAAACGTATGTGTGTTGGGTGCAAAGGAAAAGCTGGAACCAAACTAACAAACTTAGCAGGGAGATGACAGGTAACAACCGTCACAAACTGATTCCATTTTATAGCCACACTGGTCATCTGGGGGGAACTTCGAGTCAAAATACTTAGTTTCTTTGCAGTCTGAGACAATAGCATGGACACAGTAAGGGTCAAAAGGTCCAGTTTCTTAATTAATCCTGAAAATAGCTTTGTGGGCTGACACATGTTTCCGTTCATCCCGAACATGGAGAGAAAACCCAGGATGAAGGAAACATATGTGAGGACTCCTCTTAGAGAGAACCACATTCTCCAATTTGGTGTGGCTCTGGTTTCAGCTTGGCAGCTCTCCTCAACTCCCGAAACCTCTGAAATGTACATTTGGGAGCTAGTCAGTGGGTTGGAGGCCTGAGGGTTTTGTGCAAGGTGTTCAAAATCAGCCAACTGCTGTTCGGAGGTGATGGAAGCATAAGAGGGAGGGGCCCAGGGCGCGCGTAAGGCGGCCGTGTTGTCGCTATGGTCGTCATCTTCGGAGATGTCCGACAGGCCGTGGTCGAGCTCAGAGATGGAGTCGAGGGACGGGTGTATGGAGGAGAGTGAGGATGATGAGGAGAAGGAGAGAGGGAACATGAAGATTGACTGATGGAGGAGGATTGAAGGGGAGAGAAACACACGAGGGAAGAAGAAGAAGGGACAGAAGGAAAATAAAAAACAGCAGGGAGACATAGAGCAGAGTGGGCGGGAAAAGAAAGGAGAGACCCGCACACACACACACACACACACACACACACACACACACACACACACACACACACACACACACACACACACACACACACACACACACACACACACACACACACACACACACACACACACACACACACACACACACACACACACACACACACACACATATCCACAAAGCGTAGAAGCAAGCAGCAGAGAAGTGAAATAAGTTCAAAAAAATAAATAAAACCAAAACATCCAACACGATGTGCGTTTTAAAAAAACACATCATTCCATTTGTAATGGAAATGATGGCAAAAATGGGAGCATGCAAGGGGGGTGTGAAAACACGACAAAAAAAGTGTGTGAAGGAAAAAAGAGAGGGGAAGAGACATAACATTAGTCAGTGCACAGCACAACACAGCACAATAGGTTAAAAGTGAACATAGCATAGTGCAGAGAACAGTTGTGTGTCAACAGGGTGCCGCCACGACTACACGAAGGTTAAGATAGTTATTTACAGTGCACAGTGCTCGGGTGTGAACGGAGGGGGAGGGGGAGGAGAAAAGGGAAAGGGGGAGAAACACGAGGCATGCATAGCACAATGCACAACACACTCCTGTGCTGCGCACGGACTGAGGTGGTCGATGACTGGACACTGGTCTTACTGCAGACACAGATCCTCACTACAGGCTCGCAGCCTCTGCGTCATAGCATGTTGAGAAACGTGTCTCACTCGGCTGCTCTGGTAAAAGACTCGCTCTGTCAGTCTAGTGGATCTGTGTCCCCGCTCTAGTTCCTATTAGCACATGTTAAGGGTCCTGAGTCTTCCTCCTGTTCCTTGCAGTACTCCACCTTAGTCTGAGAAAAAGTGAGTATCCAAAGTGAGAGAATCATGTGGACTCTTAATGTCTGACTACAGCTACAGATCAGCAGGCACCATATAAAAGCTCTCTGAGCCTCCAGATATTATGAAACGCCATAATAGGGCCAGCTCAGATTCCAAATATGATTCGCTTGCCGTCAATAATTTGAGCATCACTTTACTAATTCATTGGCTTGGTGTTGAAATAACCTGCTTCATCATTTTGGTGGTTGTCCTCAGAAGTACTCAACTCCACATATACTTCTTCTACTTGGCTAAACACTCAATAGAGATTGTGGTCTTCCTCTATATATACACACACACCATATATAGCCGGAACAGCATACCATCCACAAGTGTGTCAAAATTGATAAAACTTTGATTGTTACACACGCACTGAGAATTCACACGTCTAAAATTCAATTAGCAGTTGTTTCTATATGTTGAAGTTAATGTTGTGCAGAAGTCTATGCCTCACATACAAAGATGTTATCTTTCCAATAGCCACATAAATATCGTCCATCTCTCTATGACACAAAAAGACCAAAGCAGTTCCTGTGGGGCAATGTGGACTCAAAAAGACACTGTAATGACAACAAATACACAAACATAAGGACTTTGTATACAACTTTTTTTTCTGGTCTTGTTTTCCAGAACACACAAACAGGTCAAACACACGTACACACACAAACACACACACACACACACACACTCACCTTAGAGTCAGAGTGGAGCTCCAGGTGGGGCTCTCGTCCATTCTCAGCTGTGTCAGTTATGCTGATCACTGGTGCTAAAGGATTAAGAAACAGACAAATAATGCATATTAATAAAAAAAAGGTAGAAGTGGTTTGGTTATTGATCACTGACGTAAATATTTTTGTACACATGAGGGTCAGGGCCAGCTGTCAATTTTATCCCATGCAAGGGCAAATGGTGGGAGTGGCCACAATAGTTTTATACATCAACGGTTTTGAATGAATTTCACTGATTTGATTCCTTTTATTCCTAAACATGGATGATTGTAGTGCAGTAATGTGTCCAGCAGGGGACACTGTAGGACAAAGGTATAAACTAAAGCACACAGCGGCATGAAGAGGGATCTGTTACACAAATCCGGAAAACCACAAAAAAAAACAATGTGGACGATTTTCCCCCCTACGAAAATAAATATGTATCTGATGTTGGGAAAATGGCTCATTTGGAAACAATGATTCAGTGTTTTTAAGTATTATGAAATATATGAAGTATTATGATTCTGTAGAAATTCAGATGGAATTTATAAGTTATGAGCCGTTATGCATTTGTTGATTTTTGTGCTGTTTGTGCCAAAAATGAATAATTTTGTGTTTCATTTTGTTTTCTGTCATGACATATGGATGCCGTGACTGTATGTTCTGTACTATATCTACATTCTTTCTTTCATTATAGAGGCCTCTTTCTGTGACAAACGCACAACATTCTCTCTTTTCATTTCTTTATTTCCATCTTTCTCTGTGACAGGAAACATATGCTGCAGCTATTTCCTGTATAATGTCAGACTGAGCATTTTAAATCCAAAGACACACACACACACACACACACACACACACACACACACACACACACACACACACACACACACATTCCCTCCATCCATGACCCCACTTCCGCTTGCCCATCATTCCTTCCATTCCTCTAGCTGTCTGTCTGTCCATTCATTAAATATTGTTCAGCGTGAAGCCGGAATGTCGTGTTCTGGTGCCACTTTGTGCGCGTTGCGAGCACATTACCTCCGTCCAGACTGCGGCTGATGCGTTTCGATGAGGTGCGTTCAAAGTTGGGTGCGGGTCGGTCTATGAGGGAGCTGGCCACGCGGGTCTGGGCCTGGGTTCGTCCGCTGTAGCGGAACTTGGAGCCCAGGGTCAAGAAGCGAGCCTTGGTGGGAGGTTCTGGTGCATTTAACCTGGGGACAAGAAACAGGGATGAGGAAACACAGTAGAGGAGCGTGAATTTTAAAACTTATTCGGCGATTCACTTTACAATAAAATGAAATACCTGCAGTTATATATCCACGTGGAAGAGAGACAAAATGGTTTCCAGACAACTCATCCTTCAACAGGATATTAAAGCTTATTCCTCTGTCTCTCTCTCTCTCTTACAAACATGCAGACAGAGCACACACTCACAGCAACTACACTCGTAGCAATGATGGGCACTTAATTCATTTTTGTCCATGTGTATTTGAGCGTATGTTTTGCCCGAGGCCTCAGACCAGTTTCGATACCCTTAACACAAGACGGTAAATCTCTGAAATCCACGTCCATGCTGTACATGTGTTCTTCATAGTGTGTGTTTGAGTGTGTGTGTGCATTTCTACCTGAAGAAACTGTGATTCTCCACGCAGACTTTCCACAGCCTTTTGGCAGATCGATGATTCTGGAGTTTGAATCCCACCGTGCTCTCAAACTGCTCCGTCTTTCAAAGACACAGACGAGAAACCCCCAAAAAAGATATTTTATCCAACACAGGGGGAAAAAACGATCCCAAATGATGTACAGTGCGCTACGTGTAGTGTAATTCTTCGTATTCACACATTCTCACATACCTCTCCTGGTCTGATCTTGATGTAGAAGTTGTTCCTCTTGTATGAAATCTTGAGGATTTTGGGCCAAGCGAAACGATTTATCCGAAGTCTGTCTTTGTAAACCAGGAGCCCGTTGGCACACACGCCTAGCATGATGTCCACGCCCTCAGAATCCTGTAATAAACCGATAGAAATGTACATTTTCTTGGGAAATAATTAATAAATCTCCGCGAAACATTTGTGTGTGCCGCCTGTTTTGGCTAAATCAGATCATAGTGTGCAACGATTAATTTCTAAAGTAGTCTGCTTAAGGTCAACAGAAACTCAATTAGCACACACACACACACACACACACACACACACACACACACACACACACACACACACACACACACACACACACACACACACACACACACACACACACACACACACACACACACACACACACACTGTTGTTCACACACTGACATAGCTGACTAGCTTGCTAACAAAGCTTTTAAGTCCAAAGCCATCTGGTAATGGTGAGGGGGGGGGGGGGGGGGGGAAATCTGTTGGACTAATGGAGGAGGCAATATGTGGATAATGGGCAGTTTTACCGGGACGTACACACGTGTCACATGGCCTTGACTTGCTATTAGCTGGTCATCGATCTCTGTCCTGGAGCTGCCGCCCCAGAGGCGTTTCAGCTCCCGGCCTGGGACGCGCTGACAGAGACAATGTAGTTGGAAAACTGTTTTGCATTTGCGTTCTGTTGTTTTTTGACTCCTTGAATCCAAGATTGCTCGAGATCTCTATCGCTTCGTCACTCACTTTGGAAGAGAGAGCCTCGGTTTTGAAGGTAACGCCAACCATCTGTCGCACATGCTCAATTTGTTCAATATTGCTCATTTTCTACTGGATCTTTTCAGTTTTGTTGTTTCCTGCTGCTGTCAGACTATTGTTCTGTTCTCCCCAGACCAAGACAACGGCTTCACTCAGTCTTTGCTGCTGAGCATTCAATAACTCTATTTCATGCCAATTCTTTTTTTTTTTTTTTACAGCTGCTTTGCTGCTAATGCATCACTATTAAATGCATATTTACCTTCTGTATTGTTTAACATCATTACACAAATAGTGAATCAGTAAATTAACTCCTGATTTTTAATTGCGAGGGGCGGACACAAAAACAAATTTGTGTTTGTTCAACATGACTCATGATAATCTGATGTTCTTAAAAGTATCTGAAAGGGGTTTCCATTTGGATCTTGGGGCTATGAATCTTGCACAGCATATTAATGGTGCGGGACATAAATAGCTCTGCTGCTTGAATTCCCACAACTATGGTATGCCATAAAAAAAGATTTTCAACATTTAAAAAGCTCCGCTTTTCCCCTGGTTCTCTGTCTCAGTGCTGCAAACAAGTGGAGCATGCCCTTAAAGGGGACTCACCTCTTTCTATCTTTAAAGCATCTGTCCCCATCTCACTCCAACCATATCTCTGGCCCACATTCCATTTGCCTCTTCTCCATGTCTTCAACATCACGTCCTCTCTTGCTATTTAAAGCCTCCTTCTTTCCCTCTCCCTCATGCATATTTACCCGTCCTCTCTGCCCGTCTTGCACAAAGACACACAGACATGCTCTGACACACATGGAAAAATGCACGCACTCTGCAGATGACCTGCTATCCCAGTGAGAGAGACTGGTTGTTCCCATGGCAATGGCCTCCCTAAGTGTTTGTACAGCTGAGACACACACATTAACAGAGACACAATCGTGCACACACCAGCGCACTTGTCCCACATCAAAGAAACTCTTTTAATCCCCAGAAGTCAACAACGGAGGAGAGGAGAGGAGAGGAAGAGAGGAGAGGAGAGGAGAGGAGGATTCATTTGTACCTTGGCATGGTGTAGGTCCACTCCATACATGGAAAGTTTCTTGGCATTTTCTAGAAACTGTGCATCGGCCTGTGCTGGTGTCATTCCCCTGAACACACAGAAAGGACAAATTACTAAAAACATCCTTTGAATAAAAATAGTATAAAAACTCTATAATGTTCAGATTGTAAATGAAATCCCTTTACTGCAGGATTGACATACACAAGCGAACAAAGCTACAGCTTTTAATGACAATAAAGCATATGTAATTGTTGTCCCAGTGTCCTCTCTGACCTGTGAGACTTGTGGAGCTCAAGTATCTTCTCCTCCATCTCTTTGTTCTGATTGGGCGCAAAGGTCACCTGGCTAATGTAGTCCAGAGGCTGTGGCTGATCGGGCTCATGGTCACCAAATTCCGCCTGTAAACCAATCAAGGACAGTTACTTCACCCGTGCTAAGGACCCAAAAGCAGACAGAATCACAGTGTGGAACCGCACACTTGGTAGCTCCCAAAGCCAGACATGGAGAACTATACCTGCAATGTGTACGACCCCAGCAGAGCATGAGTGACGAATGAGCACGGCAGTCGACCAGACGCCACATCTTCACGGAGCTGCAGACACAACAGGTACCTACAAGAAAGGTAAAGAACTGGGGTTTTAGTCTTAGTTACCTCCCTCTCGTCTGGAGGCCCAAGCACAGGTTCAGTTGGTGCAGATTAAATATCGTTGTTGGTGCTGTATCTGTTGTACACTTTTCTGTGCGCTCGTACACTGGCATGTTGGAATAACCTCATGTTTAATCCCCACCAAACTCAGTTGCATAACATGTACATTTGCAGTCAGTGAACTGTTTGGTGGTTGTGCGGATTTAAGCTGTCCCACTGCAGTAAACCTTTGTGGAGGAATTCGTTATCTGAATGGGAGCTTGTGTGAGAGAGTAATTCGGACACCTCAAGACGCTGGTAAATCTCATCCTGCCCGCTGAAAATGTAATTCGGAGTCACTTTAGCAGAGCAGACACTTGACCGCTGACATGGAGGCTTAAACCTCAGTCATCCAGCAACATGGCTTCTCTTCAATGGAGCAATATAAAGCAGCAGAACAATATTGTATTTATGCGAAGGAACATTGTAGTACAGTCTGTGGAAAACCATCTGAAAACAACTATGGACTTGCAATTAATAGGCTTATTGAAACTGGGCAAAATTATACTTGGTGAAACAGCAAATACTGAAGCCACCTGGTGTAGGTCATTTGTCGGTGCTGGTCTTAGTGAGTTTATGCCTGTTTGTTAGTGAATGTGTGTGTGTTTTTGTGTCCTCAATTAGCCTTTAGTTACAACCATCAGAGAAGCTTTTCGCTCCATTAGACTTACACTTCACCCTAAATGCTGTGTGCTTGGAGCATGCCCGTGTGTGGGTGTGCATATGTTTAAATAGGCTCTGATAAATCAACTGTACAGCACCTGCCCAACCCCCAAAGGTAACACCAAAGCAGACAAAGTTATTGACAAGCTGATGAACAAACATAATATTTACAGAGGAGCACAAGCGTCTGATATTTTTCTCACAGGAGACCAAAAACAGAGCTCAAAGGAGAGCGACTTTCAGGACTTTGTTGTCGGGTCAATAGCAAACAATTCCAAGTAAACGTTAATGCATAAAAGGCAACTAACTATTTGCTAAAACATTCGCTATGACAACTTTAACGTCGGTGTTGTATATACAGCTTGTTCCATTGCACCAAATGACCATAAAAAAAACTATTAATGCGTATTTAAGTAAACATTGGCACATCTCTGACGCAAGTGTGTGTGTGTGTGTGTGTGTGTGTGTGTGTGTGTGTACCTGGTAATGTCTTCAGTGAGCAGTGAGGGGTCGGGAGGGTAGAACTTGACATTGAATGAAAACTGCCAGTTGTTACCTGGAGGAAGGGAGATTGTTATTCATAGTTATTTTAAGCACAATAACATTATATACGTTTACTTAGTGCAGGAGAGAATTAAAAACATATATATATAAAATAAGAATCTGAGAATCTTTCTTTGTGTCTGTGTGTGTGTGTGTGTGTGTGTGAGTGAGAGACAGAGAGAAAAGAATGGGGTGTGAGTGAGGGCAACTAATGCAGAACAGCTTTTAGAAAGCATTAAGCCTGGTACATCATGCACACACGCACACGCACACACGCACACACACACACACACACACACACACACACACACACACTGCTATTACATAACCTTATTGTAGCTCATACAGATGCCAAATTGTAATCTTTATCATAATCAGAAACAAAAACATGTTCATCAGCAACAACAGCAACAACACTAACAGCTTCATGATTGTGCCTCGTGGTTGCCTTTTGGATCAGACTAATTTCATTTCAATCTCCATTTGGCTCCAATATTATATTCTCATCCACAGCAGGACACCTTATTGCCATGCCTGCCACCACTCTGTCTGCACTGCTCCGCTCCCCCCAACACAACACACACTTGATAGAACACGGAGATCACATCATCTGGAGAATTCAATAGGGGGAAAAAGCTGACGTCACGCCACCACCATTTACTCCCACAAGGTCAGAGACACATTCACATGTACATACACATGTGCAATAGGACACACGGCGAGAACACCTCACATTCACATACACACGGAGGAGCAGGAAGGATGATGGGCACGGGGAAATCACATCAGGAAATTCCTCAATGACACTCTCATTGCATAGGGTGAAAAAAAGAATGTTGTTTTTTTCTCCCCCTGATAACAATTTTGTCACTTATTGTCAACATATAGTACAACAATGAAAAGGGTCTAGAGCAGATATTCATGTTTCCTTGTCCGTGTGTGTCTGCTGTTGGGGAGTGAATATCAATGTGTGAGTCTCTGGTGACCATTTCTTCTTTCTACACAACCATATGCCCCCCATCCTTCCTCCTTGTGACCCAGATATACATACAGTAAGACCCGCCCTATTCCCCCAGGACCACTACACTCTTTCTGGCAGCCATACCTCAACTCGCCTCATATTAGCAGTTTATATTCACCACCCCTTGACCCACCATTTTTTATGGGTGAACTATTCCTTTTTCTAAATATTAGACATACTTGACTTTATGCTCTGACCACATTAAGCATTAGCACGGTCTGACTTCCAGCAATGCTTGTGTGGCTGTAGGTAAGGAGGAGGCAGAAATTTGAATTCCAGTTTGTCCGTTTGGACCTTCACTTCATTACTTGTTTGTTTAACTGAACATCTGCCCATCGGTTCTTCACATAGAGAGAAAAGCTCAGGAGCCAAACTGAATTGGCTGGAAATTTATAATGACAGTGCACAGATAGCATCAGAATGGTGAGACACCCAAAGGTTAGTTTGATTACGTGAGGAACATGAGTGTGACTGTTAAACATTAACAGCAGCCACATGTACTGCAGAGGTCCACTGCCTGGACTGAACAGAGACACTCTCGAGCTTTTCTACTGGACTTGCAGCGAAATTGGGCATGACTTCCAGGTTGGGACGAAATCTTGTTCCCATTATCTGTAACTTTGAAATCTAAGACAGAGCCCTCAACTTGCTCCCTCAGACGCACACACTGAAAGTTTTGCTTCCAATTTCATTGCTGTTTCCATGCCAGGTATTTTGTTACCGTGGAAATATTGTGTTTTTTTGTGCCTACAGAAATGAAGTCATCTACTTATCTTTGTTTACATGCGAGTGCTCACTTAGTTTACTATACATTAGAGGCTGGTCTAAAAAAGCACAATACAAGCAGCAGCTTGATCTTTCCCAAATCCCAAATTCACTGCCCCCATAAGTGGATCCATGTTGAGGACTATGCAGTAACATAGCGTTGTGACGGCCAAGTGTAGACTGATGAGGGTTCAGAGCCCAACTGAGTCAAGCCGGTAATTTGTGTGGCACTTTGGCACGCACACAGGCAGAGGCATCCTACTCACATGATCACAGGCAGAAATGACTATACAGTCTCTCTCTCTCTCACTCTCTCTCTGTATAAACTTTCACACACACCGAAATATGTATACCAATGAATGAACACATGCAGCCAGATGCATAGTACCACCCACCCAAGAACCACAAGCACTCACTGCGACATAGCCACAAAAACACAGGCATGTGCTCTCACCGCACAGTCTGTGAGGCCTTTCACGTCCAGAGTCTACACACACACACACCCAGACACAACTACCTCACATGTACTAATTCTAAAATAACCCTTTATGAGCCAAAATTACATGTTTTTCTCTGCGTCTTCCTCTTAAAAGTGCGATTTTGAGTTTTAGGGGTTTTGACTTTTGTAATAAGAAAAAAGAAATAAAAAGCAAAAAAAGGGTTGTGTTGTTGTTGGGCATATTCTTCAACAACCCTTAGAAAAATAATCAATATCAGCGACATTCCTCCTCTCTTTCCTCAAGCTCAGATACCCATGCCGCTGCTCTTCCTCTTCCCCACATCCCTTGACCTCTCGTGGCTCGTCCTCTACTTCTGCAGACGCTACACCTTCCCCCGTCTCTATGACGAGGTAGGTTGGGTGTGAATTTGTCGTCGTCAGTCAAGCAATAGCTAAAGAAAACAACCTGCCAGTTACGTAATCAGATTGCAAGATTGAAATGTGTGGAAGAAATTATTCCCCAGTCCACGCATTGTTTGGAAACATGTCAACAACTAACTAACCCTAACCCAAACCCTAATAGAAGGTTAGAGCCATTAAAGCTAATGTTAACTGTCATGCGCACCCTGAATGACGGGCACAAAGACGGACCGCGCATTCCCTTGCGTCTGACAAGAGACGGTCACCCAAACTTTTAAATAATATGCTGCCCCCTATTTGTTTGGAGGATGAATTCAACAGCTGGCCAATTCTTACAGATGCCCCTTTAACAACAAAAACTCTCTCAAAACCCTGTTTGTAACTCTACTCTGTTTTAATGTGAGCAAGCCTATAACTATGGATGTTATCCCAAAGGGTAAACACCAGTGTGACAGACACGCTGCGAGATAAAATGACACAATGCTTCATACGCTTGATAGGTGTCAGTAAAGAAAAGATGGGATGCCACACCTCGCCCTACATTTACAAATGAGTTGATAAAGAGATTGATGAATAATGAAGCACAGTGATCACACTCCAATAACCTCTCCCACGCTGCCACACTGCTGTCATTTGGTTTCAAATGTCTCTGCCTTTGTTTGAATTAATTGTGATACTTTTTTTTTTATTAATTCAATGTTCATATCTTATTCATTGTCATTTGTTTTCTATGTGAAACACCCTGTGCTGCTGAGGCAGATGGGTGGATGGAGGATGGACGGACAGACATATTTTTGAGTTAGAATCAAAAACAGAGAGTGCGATTTGTAAAAAATAAAACTTACTGCGTATCTGCCGCTTGATTTCCTTAGTAGGATCCAACCAGCACTGGAGAGAGCAAACAGGATATAGACAAAGAGCAAGAAGACAGTTGTGAGACACTGTCCAGGCAGACATGTCTGCAGTTTACATTACCAAACCTATTAGGCATACAGTACATCCTGTGTATGAGTGTGTATGGTTTCATACCTTCTGTTCATGGCTGTCTATGTATGACAGTCCAAAGTAGTCTTTTTCCAGCAGATTCAGGTGCTCACACACCTTAAAGAATAAGTACTGGCCCTTGGCACGTTTCTGTAGAAAGAGAGAGATTCATATAATGGTTCAAATTTGCAAATTACATATGGATGGGGAAACAATATCAAAATCTACTGCGTAATGTTTTCCAGTTGTTTAAAATGTCCTTTGAGAGCTTGGGAAAGGAGTACTCTGTAAAAAAAAAAAAAAAGTTTAAGAAACAATGTTTGTATCATCTACTGAGGTGGAATTCCAGTCCATAGCTCTCAATCAAAGCATCTCTGTTCCATCTTTTTTTTTTTTTTAACTACATCTGCTTCATTCTTCTGTTGCTCATTTTCTCCATCTGTCTTTGGGCAAAACATTCTTTCATAACCCCCGATGGGACCCTTAGCCATAAAATCCTCCACACTCAACTATGACAATGACATTTAGCACACATCCATGCTTGCGTGCTGGAGCGTGCACGCACACAAACACATAATGGAGCCCTTTGGACAGAAAAAAGGTCAGACGGAGAGAGGGTGGAAAAAAAAGTCGCCAAAGAATGAAATAATTTAATAATGCCCGTTTCTTTTCAGTTGGTCAGCGCGGCCTCGGTCTGACACTGGCGCGCAGACAGTGTGAGCGGCATTGCACAGACAGTGTGGTGGAAGTGGAAGAAAATGGGATGAAAGAGGGCATTTTTCTTCCTGTCCTGGGACGGCTGAAAACATTTGCGGACACATGCTCCGCATACAGGCATTCAGTGTGGCTACATTCTGAACACCCAAAGAATGTGACCTTTCAGAGTTTCGCCGTCTGTGTCCGTGTGCTTCCGAGCAACGCACTACCTAAGGACAACTGTCCAACATCTTCAGGCCGCTACAGAGATCTGGAATATTCAATTTGAGGACGAAAACTTTCATTCAAAACAGTTTTTCTCTTAGACATTGATTTGTATAACACTGATCTGTTAAAATCAACCTGTTCTCACTGCACAATGCAGAGGAAAGGAGTCATATAGATATAAAATCATGAACAGCTATGAACGCTAATAATCTATAATATAATAAATGAAATGATCAGAGCTACAAAGACAAAGTACAGTAAATGCACTGCTCTGTGCATCAAACTCAAAGCAACAGTGCCTAATATTTTGCAAATACTAGTTGACTCACGTCTGACTGAAACCTAATGGAATTCTACGGAATGGTATTTAACCGTGTGACACTAAAATCCTGCTGAAACCAATACTAATGAAGTCTCAGAAACAGCATTAGGACCATGTGACCTGAGACTCTCCTTTGAAACTCACTGTTATAGAGAGCCTGGCCAAGGTTTGCGTTCAAGGCATGACAACTCATAAAAAATGTATTAAGTTATTACACTGGAATAAATTTGATAGCATCGCTTGATAAATAGGACAGATGGATGATGGAAGAACAGACAGTGGGTTAGAGTAGCGTGGGGCTAGTGTGTGTGTGTTGTGTATGTTGGAGGCAGGCTGGGCAAAAGAGAAAATTTAATCTCTGGAATGCATTGTGCATCTCTCCCTCTTGCAACCTAACTATGCCAGTGTGTGGAGGGAGCAATAGATGGATATGCGTGTGTGTGCGTGTGCGTGTGCTCGAGTTTGTGTGTGTGTGTGTGTGTACTTTAGGACAATAGCAGTTAGTTGCAGTATCAGCGTTATCTGTTGCTAGACAAAGCAGCTACTGTTCAAACAAACGCAGACACTCGCAGGCATGCTGTTGGGCGTTGGCATACTGTAGATTAGGAAGCAGGCTTTACCATGGCAGAGATGCAAGTCAAAATTCCCTGACCAAATGTGAAAATCTATACCAGAAAATAGATTAATATTCTATCTAGGGGCATATGAACCAGGCACTTAACTGTTAACTGTTCCAGTGGACCTGCACAGGGACTATTCTGGGCAGTTGCCCACTGAATGAGAGTGTGGGAGTGTGAGGAGCGGTATGACTAAAAATGTGCATGCTACTAAGGGAACACAAGTTCTTAATGAGAAAAACTGACATGTCAAAGAGCCACTGCATTATAAGGAACAGTCATTTGCATCAAATTGTTAATTCTCCTCATCCAAAATGAGAAACATCTTGTTAACAATATACTGTCAAACATTTTCCGTGTCTCGGAAATTACAGATACATTACAAGAAAAACAGTTTTGTTCATCTGGTTACTTATTGTAACAGAGTCTATGAAAATGTGACGAACATGTGATTTTGAGAGTATCAATTCATATGTTTGAGTGTGTGTAGGGCACGTGTTTGTTGGAGTAGCAGATGCAGAACAGTAATCTGCTGGGACCCCCATAATCTGCATGGTTTCTGTGTGTGTGTGTGTGTGTGTGTGTGTGTGTGTGTGTGTGTGTGTGTGTGTGTGTGTGTGTGTGTGTGTGTGTGTGTGTGTGTGTGAGTTCTGGTCACCAGACAAGCCCCTGCAGCGTGCTCTGCTTTGCTCTGCATTTATCCCCTAAACCACGCCCAAATACTGTGAGTGGCTGCTCCTGCCATAACTGCACTTTGAGTCAGAAAGTTAAATACCCCAACCCCTCACACAACTGTCAACCACCCACCCACCCACAGGATCTGATCCTATTAGTGATTACATCATTGACACACTGCCACTCATGAACATAAGACGAACATAAGACGGACAATGAGCCAATCCTTTGTCAGGAGCCAGTTGAAACTTGGCTCTTCAGAAAAGTTAACTTGTTGATTTCCCCAGTTCCAACAATGTATGTTGCATGTGTGTAATCTGTCTCCCACACACTGAAGGGGCTTAAAACTAACCAATTAGTAAACCATGACTGACACCAAAATGCATTCACAGCCAGAAATACAATACATTTATATCAAGAATATCATTCTTAATATGTTCCTTTTAAAGGACTGAGCATAAATCTATAGTTACGTTAACACTCCATCATGTGTATCTGTCTCCAGTGTCTTACCTCCACCTCACAGGTGAAGTCGGCCCCGTCCATTTGGGTGACACGACACACCACCAGTTTCATCTTGGTCTTCCTCACCAGACGAAGAGGAGACTGAAAAATGGAGGTCTGGCCTTCCTCTCCTCCCTCCCCTTCACCTTGCACCTCTCCTTCCTGCTCCTTCTTGTCCTCGTGTACTCCCTCTCCCTCTGTTGTCTCCTTGGTCTCTTCGGCACTCTTGTCAGGGCTCTCGTCCACCTTCTCTTCCTTGGCAGGCTGATGGAGTTTGCAAAGTGCGAGGGGAAAAAAAGGGGGGAGGGGGATAATGTTAAACCACAGATGCTGCCAGGGTCTCCCACTGTCGCTAGTAACATAAAAAACTTCTTGAAGGTTTGGAGGAAATCACCTAAAATCTGTTGGTCTGTTTGAGAACGCTGTTTTCTCTATCGCTCTTCTTGTGTAATTCCCCATCTAGTCTGAATTTGTGCCTCGAAACTACAGGCGTTTCTTTTGGCCTGATAACTGAAATGATGATGTCACTGGGTGGGTCTGGGTGGCTTAATGCGATCACTGGATGGAATAGTTTTTGTGCGTGTGCATGTGAATGAGGGAGAATTGGTTTCAATCTTGGCCCAGCAGCACTTTTAAACAGTCTGTGTGAACTGCTGGGAATCTCAATGTACCTTTACAGAATTTCCAACTATCTGTCTGACAACAGTTAGTTATTTCATGTAAAAATGTGTAACTTAAGAAAGACTGTGTCAAGCTGTTTGCAGAGTGACAGGTTTGGTGGTGGTTTCACATCTGTAAATAATTACTAAATAAAAACTATTGCCAAATGCCATGCAATCCTCAGCGTAGTGAATCCAACAGAGTTTTGATATCAATTACACATTGCCGATGAATATGAAAATTGTGATCTCTTACAAAGAAAGCAAGCATGGCAAAACAAAGGAGTCCAGCCATTAATAGAGTAAAAGATTCCTTCCTCAAAGCAGATCAGTTCAATCCATCTACTGTGTTATTTCACTGAAGGGATGCTCCTCTTTTTACGGTATTGATTCAAAGGATAAGTATGTGAGAAAATCAATGATGCAGCAGAGTTTGCCAGACTCTTTTTTGGCTGGGAGCATAACTTCCTTTCACAGCAGGTTCACCTCGTGGTGATGTAAAGACTCCAAACCCTGCCAAAATATAACCCAGCAAATAACCTCCCAAAAACCTGCAACTTCTAACATCTAAACATAATGTTTTTTGTATGAATTAGACAATAGGTAAATATATGGTGCATCAAGTGCGAGCGATATTGATCTTATCAACAAACTCCCAGCAAGAAAGCAAATAAATCTATTTCCAAAATGTTCAATAATTGCTTAAAGGGATGGGTATTTTTCTATTGTGTGCCTTTCATTCAGAGGTTGTAACTCAGCGAAATCAACTTTCGGTTCTTGGTGTTGTTTCAATTCTCATTCTCTCTCGCTCCTTTGTCCTCTCTGTCATTTTCTATTTCCTATCAAGTTTCATTTGTGTGCTAGCAGATTAGCCAGAGAGATTTGACGACCTGCAGGCAGACCGACGGGAGACCACCGTTTTACGTCATCTCCCAGCGTGTGCACTGTTAAATATGACCAGTACCTCAGTGTCTGCGCTGGCGTTGGAATGAGACTCTGCTTCTTTTTCCTTCACTTGCTCTGACTTGGCGGCCTCCTTCTCTTCCACTTCCTCTGCGTGACCGTTCACTTCTGGGGCAGGCCCCTCCTCTTCCTGTTTCACTGTGCTAATTGCTTCCTCAGTAGGTGTCACCTCCTTGGTTGGAGAGGTCTTCATGGGTCAGGGGAAAAACAAGAAAAACACAACATTTAAAAAACCCAACCTATGAATTCAATAATTTATTTCCAGTTATGATAGGAATTCAAAACATTTTCCTCAAAATAATTTAGTCAGGGTTTTCTATTCAGGCATGACAATAAGAACAGTGTGAATATATTGTACCTGGCTTTGAGACTTTTGCTTCTTAAGCCATGGCAGGTATCGTGATATTCCTTTCCCCTCTTTCTCCTTCTCCTTTTCTTTCTCCTTCTCCTTTTCTGTCTCCTTCTCCTCACCCTCCGCACTCGCTACTTCCTGGGATTCTGCTTCTGTTGCCTTCTCTGATTGGTCAGACTGAGTAGCTGACTCCTCTGCTTTCTCCTTCACCTCAGTCTCAGAGCCCACTTCTGTTGTCATGGTGACAGGTCGACCTGCGGTGAGAGAAAGGAGAGCGATGAAGAAGCAGTAGAGTAGTGTAAAGTGTCACACATTGACATAACTAATTAAAACACGATTATTTAAAAAAAATCATAAATATGGTATTTACATTTTATGAAATGTTTATTTCTTTGGATGTATTGGATCAAAATGATACAGATGATAATCTTAAACACTTAAAATGATATGAATTGAATAAGAGTGTAAAATATTTTGGCTGATGGTACATAATAGAGAGCCAGGGGTCTGACTGCTCCAACGATTTTGGCACTAACATAAATTTTTCATTGCACGCAACTTAGGTTTTAGTCTGTAGTATATTTTATAAATGAGCCACATGGTCCAGTAGGTTCTAGCTTCAAGTGCCTTGAATGTTTTTTTCACAATTTGAAATAGACCAAATGGTGGACGAAGAAAATGATTCTGGATGTAATGACATAAGGCTTTCGGGTTCCTTAGCCATGCCATTAAAAGAAATAAAACAAAGGAATCAATTACATTCGGATTACTTGTATAAGTGAGCTGGTCTTGGTTATTTGTCTCACAGATGTAAGTGCATGAGCTCATAGCTTTTTGAAACATTAGCTCTTGGGTTGGGCCATCTCTTTTACCCAAGTAACACAAAAACATGAGCGTTTAGGTCGTCATTATGTCACACAACAAGTGTCCTCTGGGGTCAACAGCTGGTTACGAGCAGTTGTACACATACGTGCAAACAAATCGACACAGTGAAAGACTGCGAGTTTACTTAATTCTTAATATCTGAGTCATTGGTTTTTACACTGCAGCTGTGGTCAACACACACACACACACACACACACACACACACACTCATGCACTCTTCAACCCAAATATCTCTGGCAGCTCTGTCCACACACACACCCAATCAAGGCAACACGCACCGTTATGCAGCATGACACTAATTTGCTGATAACACTGGATGACCATGACATTGGTCTTGAGGGCAAGTCGAGGTCAGGATGGGTAGTGTACCTGCATTGCATACACAGCCTGTTTTGGTCTGCTGTGTGTGTGCGTGCGTGCTTGCGTGCGTGCTTGCGTGCGTGCGTGCGTGCGTGCATGCGTACACAGCCTGAGGCTGAGGGTTAGGCTGATGATTTATACAGGATGAAGTCATTGTCATCTACTGTCTGTTTTTCTTCATCACCCACACTGTTTCTCTGTCCTTCTCCCTCTGATTCTATTATTCATTACATCATCTGATTTTTACTCCCTGACCATCTTACCAGCGCTGACTCTCTCTTTCCAGTCATGCCACCTTCAATAAGAGAGGACAAACACACTCACACACACACACACACACACATATCTACAGTGCAGCAGCGGTGTGTAGGGAGGGGGCGGGGGTAAAAATAGAACAGGTCTCCTTACGCATGATAGGCTAATGAGGTAGTGAGGGGATGAGGAGAGATGGCTAGAGAGAGGTGTGTATGCTGGTGTCAGAAAGGGCAATACATGTAAAAGTGTAAATAAGGAGAAGACAAATACTACTGACTTTTCTTTCATGAGGAGGGAATCCAAGTGACTTTACACCACAAATATCAGATCAGTTAACATATTTGGTCCCTGTGTACGAGGAAATGTATAATGCGTTTTGGTAAAGTTGACGCTCTTCTGGCCAATAAGTAGGTTTCACAAGATCACATTCAGTAAGAGACGCTGTTATACAGGCCAGTGTTGTGGTGAGCGAGCTGGTAGCTGAGAGAAGAAGAAGAATGTGTAAAGAAGTGCCTTGTTGATGGAGCAGCTAGACAAAAAAAGTATAATTGCGCATTTTGTGCAAACACTATGCATTTTCTTGCTCTGGAAGAATGAGAGCCTACTGACATCTTAATATGCTGGTGAGTTTTCAAAACTGCTTCTGGCATTTGGCAAGAGGTTTCAGAACAAGAAAAACAAACAAAAAGGTTGAACATATTTGTTAAGCTGTTTAATTTGGAACCAACTGATGAAGTGCATGACAACCTTCAACGCGAGCTGCAAAGCGACAATAAGGATCAAAGCTTGCTACCACAACCTCCTTCTGCTGGAGTTGTACAAACTGTACATACTTTACTTCCTGGGGATTTTACCCATTTTGTGGAGACATGCACTGAAGTTTGCGTCCCTGTGTGGGACAACCTACTGCTTTGAGCTCTTCTTTTTAAAACTGACTCTTGCAAAGACTTAATTCTGCTCAAGAATGACCGACCCAAGCCTTGAAGACACAGCTGCGAATATCATCATCATCATCATCATCATCAGTAACATCAGATGCCTCGCCAGTAAGGTGCAGTTCCAGCCCTCGACTTAGAGAGGTTAGTGGTATGTGTGTTCAATAATTTAGTATGACTTCCGAAGGAAAAAAATTAAGCGGGCCTTGATAGGAAAAAATGGCTGACCACTGGAATAGCTAGGTGTGTGTGTCTGTGTGTGTGTGTGTGTGTGTGTGTGTGTGTGTGACATCAGAGGGCAGCTTTTTGGATGTTCGTAACACGTATCTCTCCACAAGAGTTTAATGCCAGGAAGCTTCTACCTCTACCTCTCTAAAAACTTTCTAAATCTCCGTCATCTTATCTCCTTCTTTCTTTCTCTCTCTCTCTGTGTCTCTCTCGCTACCTTTCATTCCATCTTTCTCTTCTACTCTCTAGCCCCGGGAGCCTCTTTCACCAAGTCTCTGCACTCATCCTTGTCTTCTCTCAATCCCTTTCTTCCGGGGCCCCCTTTCAATCCCGTCCAATCGCCCACTTGTATTATGTCCCCCTGACACCCCCTCCTCTTTCCCTCTTCTTCCCACAGTCCATATAAACAATAGCGGTGGCATCATTACAGCCTGGACTCATATGTACTGTACTCACATGTACACTGTGAACGTTTTATGGCGTCTGGGTATAGCGAGTAATTTGAGTCAGTGACAGAAAACTGGCAGTAATCATACAGTATTCCTGTATGTGACAGCACTTTCATATGGATGGGGTCAAATGTGCGTCCGCAGACCTGCGTCACAAACCCACTTATCGTATAGGAAAGGTTGACCTGCCGTCAGATGTTGTGTTTGGCTGCTCCGTCAAGAGAGAGCGTCTCCTCGCTTAGAATTTGCCCAGAGGCGCGTACTGTCAGTGTTATGGTTACGTTTTAGCAGACTATTTCGCAGTCAATCAGTAGGGTTTAACTGACCCAGTTTTTTCAGATTCGCCTGCAGATTCGTGATAAACACAAACACAGACACACAGCTAGTCTTGCCAGTAGAATTAGATGAGGTATTTGTGTATGTGACCACACACACACAGGAGGGATGGTTGTTTTTTTCTTTGTATTCAACTCCACCAATCCTTCCATCCATCTCAGCCTCTCTCTAAAACTCACTTAGAATATCTCATCGCACTTCCTCGGCTCATCTATTAGTGTAAATGTATGCTTGGTACTTGGAGGTAGCTTTATCAGTATTTATTTAACTTAGTTATTTTTAATCCTATTACTTGCTTGAGTCAGCTCAGACATTCAATATAGTCTGTCACAGCAACAGACAATTACACAGGACGAGCACGAATGACATTGATTATACTTATAAAATTAAAATAAAATAAAAACGAACTGATGAACCCATGGACACAACTGACAGCCTTACCTAGTGTTGTTTCTGTTGCTCTCTCTTCCCCTGTAACTCCTTTTCCTTTTGTCACTTCCCTTTGCTTCTTCTCACCTCCTGCTTTCCTTTCTGCTTTTTTTCCTCACCTTCTCCTTGCCCTTTTTCACTGTCTATATCTCTCTGTTCATGTTCCTTTCCTTCACGTTCCTCTACTCACCACCTCTTAAAAAAATGCCTGTCCCACAAACTGTCATTATCATTTTTTCTCCTTCATCCTCTACTTTCTCCTTTCGGAGATCTGCTTCCCCCGGGGACGAGCGCTCGCGGAAATGAGGGCAGAAAACGAGAGAGAGAGAGCGAGAGAGAGAGAGAGAGAGAGAGAGAGAGAGGGAGAGAGAGAGAGAGAGAGAGGGGTGGAGAGGTGGCGATGGTGAAGAAGAATGAGAGAAGAGCAAGGCGAGAGATGTGGGACATGGATGGTTGTAGAAGAAAAGGAGAGAGAGACAACCCATCTACTGTGCCAGATTACTGAGGGACACACAGCATGAGAATGGAAATAACACTTCTTCAGCTGTTCTTTTCAAGTCCATTCATCCTTCGCCACATCAAAGCGAATCTGGGATTCACTCCTCTTACAACATCTTACTTTCAATCAGGCCACAATCTTTTTCTTCAGCCTGTCACAATATTTATCAGAAATGGTCATTTTTCTCCAAGACATTTAAACCTTTTTTAAAACATCACTGAGACCAGATCCTCATTTCCACATTTGGAGAGTGCTGTTTTACCCCCTCACATGGTGCAGCGGCGAGAGTCAAGCAAACACACACGACAGCTACTCCACTTACAACTTTATTGCCGTCTGACTGGGCTTTAGGGGGTTGTCGTCATAGCAACAACAATTTCATGACCTGGTCTGTGGCCAAGAGATAAAATTTTATGAGAGACAGACAGAGGGTTGAGTGTAAAAGTCAAAAAAGAGAGAGAAGGGGCGGATTTAACTTCCTGGCTTCAGTGCATTTCTTTTGTTTAATTACTGGCTGATAAAGCAGACATGAAAACATCGATCTGATAAAGAAGAGAAGAAGAAGAAAAACGCACATACCCGCCCATCGCTCTCTATGGGGGCAGAGTGGGGGAGGAGCTGGTTTCCATGGCAACGACATTCATGGACTACAACGATAAATCCCAATGGAAACAAGAGATTACCACAGCAAAAATACAGATTACTGGACGTAGAAGTGACAATAGAGATTATGACTGTGCCTGAACCCATTTCAAACCACATCAGATATTGCATGGTGGACCTACAGGAGCTGCGGCATCACTGACGTTCCACACCCAACAGAGCAGGGTGCAACACATCTGCAGTGTATATCTCAGTGTGTGTCAAAGCACCAATTCTACTGCTGCAAAGAAGCTGTGTTAGCACCAGCTTGTTGCATTTACCTTGAACTATCAACATCCTGTTTGTTCCACATTGTTACAAGCTACAGTAGTGCAGTGCACTTTATCCTCCGACCGAGAGAGCGGAACAACTATAAGCACTGCATCACTCCAATTACCAGAGGGGCCGGAAAATTAACTTTTCACAAAGCCAGTGGGCAAAGAACAGCAAAAACATCTTGTTTTGATTGGCTTGTATTATTGCTGAGAGCAACACCAAACATAAGTGAACTATTTGAGATGATGTGGGCAGTGATTCTGACACCATGCTAAACAAACCCCAAAATGATAACGTTATGTCACAAAAAATATAGCACTATCAGTTCCCTGAAAACTTTTTGGGGGAGAGGATTTCAGATTTTTTATTTACAGAAAAAGAATGGCCTGACACGCTACCTAATTTAAATTACATCACGTGATATTCACACTAGGTTCATTCAATTGAACATTAATAATAAGAGCGGACGCTTTACAGACTGTAGAAGGGTAATCTTAATTGTGCCCCCGTCTACTGGAAGTGCCCTGATGAACTGTCGGTCGATGCCCCCTGAACTGTTGGTCAGGAAGCCCCCTTCTACCCTGAAGGAAACTTCTCCCTCCATCTCTACTGAATGGGTTCAGACCGTTCTCATGCTGGGTAGGAGACTGCTTTGTCCAATAATAGAAGTGAGCTCACGCATCATCAGCTACAGACTGGCATAATCAGGGATAATTCAATAAAATGATAATCATAATGTTATGACAAAATAACACTATTATGTCATAACATCATAAATCTTACTCAGTGTGTGTGTGTGTGCACATGCGCATGGTGTATAGAGTGGACTGCACGGCTAGTTGTGTTTTGCTGCACAAGCTACACATTTTACACTTTTAGACAATTACCACTGAAAATGATTTGTTCCCTTATAATTTTGGTGATGCTAGAGGAAAAGTTAGGACCAACCAACTGACAGACCAGCATTACCATCCTTAATCTATACACCTGAAGTGGTCTCAGACTTTTGGCCCCCACTGTATATGAAACAATCCAAAGATGGATATCATTCAATCTCTGTTTCTTCATGTCACACGCGGTACAATGCTGTGCCGTGTGTTAGTTGAGCTACAGAGTTCGTTTCTGACAGCTGGTGTGCACCAAGTGCAATGAGTTCAAATAAACAAAGCACTGGAAATGAATCGCCCTTTACACAGCGGAGAGAAATGAATTAAAAAATCCAGCCCCGCCGATCACATGGGACGTCCCAAATGTTGAAAACTGGTGCAGCGAGATAACAGCTTGTTGCACCATCACCGTCCATCAGCTGACAGTGAGCCACCGGTTTGGTTTTGAAATAACCACACACACATACACAGAGGCCAGAATCCTAATCTGTGCTGTCCTCTTGTACGATCTGTCCATCTGTCACGCAATGAGAACTCCTCCATAAATACACACACACACACACACACACACAGATATACCGAACAAACAGATATGTGCACGCAGAAGCACACACACATAAACCGATTCAAAAACATATGTAAGCAAGTCCTCACAGATGACAGCCCTGTCTTTGTGTTTGTGTTTTCAATCATATAGATACACACATGCACGCGCACACACTCACACTGCTGGTGTGAAAATTCGGACCATGTCTGTCGCTCCACAGTGCACTCTGAAACTGAGGATTACACAAAGGATAATCCCTGTGTATGTTTGTGTCTGTCTGCCCGTCTATCCATTTATCCCTTCATCTTACCCTCTGAGTATGTCCACACTAATACGTTTTATTTTTTCTTTTAGACATCATGGAGCCAGACTACACTACTCCAAAACAGAGACTTTAGGAAACACCATGGGCTCCGTTTTAGTTTGAAGGGCTGCGCTTAAGTGGAGACGGCGGATTGGTTCTTATCAATCACAATTCGACTACCAGCAGTTGATGTAAAGTGCTGCTCACCTCTTCATTGGTCCAACCAAAACACCAACCAACCCACTGCAGAGTAGGTCTGCCCATTTACACTGCCACACATACTGTATGCCCACTAGTGTATGTGTATGGTCACGTGACTTCTGGTGTGTTAGTATGGCCGGAGATTAGTCCTGTTACAAAAATGGTCATCTGGACGGAGATCATTTAAATTTGTGAGGAGGTAGCCTCCGTGTCGCCCTCTGATCTACACCTGACAGCAACATGTCACAGCCCTCAAACCAAACTAAAACCTTGCGGCTCCTCGCAGCCTTCGGTTTGAGCTTAGTAAACGAAAGGTCATCTTATACGTGATGCTTAAGTGACCAACACCGTATCATTAGTTCAGTCACTGTGTCATTACTGTCAGCTCGAAAGTGCTATTGTCTGCAGCAAAACTCTTACTCTTATGCAACACGAGGACCTTCCATTTAGCCTATGCTCTCCAGCTTTACTTCTTTGCACCACTATAACACACTCCAAGAATACTGCAAGTCCAGCCTGATTCAGCTCTATGTATGGATATTATGCTGTATTTTTTTATATTTTATTACTGGTTAATCTGTGGATTTATTTCAGAAAATGCCCATCACGAATTCCTTCAAAATTAAGTGTTGATTTGTTGAACCACAGTCCAACACTATAGTCCAACTATTCAATTTACATCTAATAGATAAAAGTGCACATTTCCTTTGAACCTTGAGTGGTCAGTTTGCCTTATTGTATGTAAAATACACATCAGGGTGACGAATAGTTTCCTTTATTAGCAAACAATACAAAAAAGTATGATTGCTGCCAAGAAATAATCATATTGACCATATAAAAATAAATTTATGCACCCTATCCTCTCTCTGTGTGTACGTGTGTGTGTGCGTGTGTGTAAGAGAGAGAGAGAGATAGAGAAGAATGGGTCAGCTCATAACCACTATTGTTAACTGATAAACTCTCCTATTCAGCGATTAAAGCAGTCAGGCGCGAGAGCCCCGTCTGTGTGACCGTGTGAGTGTGTGCGAGACAAAAAGTGAAAGTATGGGTGAGTCACACGAGTGAACAAGAGGAGAGGTGGATAAAAAGACAGAGAAGAGGAGAGGACGAAAGCCGGCATTAGCTGGGAGGAAAAGAACGAGCGAGTGAGTGAAAGGAAAGGAAAGACAGTGAAACCCACGGGGAAACTGCACCGCTCTCCCAAGTAGCAGTGGGTGTGGTGTTACCATGGCAACACACATCCCATAGAGGGTGGTGGCAACAGGTGATTTGGCAAAACAAATGACTTCACGGGCATTAGGGCTTGTAACAGCTGCCTTGTGTGGACACTTGAGGCAGATGGAGTGGAAAACATCTTCTCCTCTGGCACAGAGCTGAACGTAGACGTGTGGATCATCAAGTATTGATTAGAACAGACTGAGAGCTTTGCAATCTGTTAGCAATCTGCCATAACATGGTGATTCTCGATGGTGACGGTATAGATTCAAAACAAGAGTAACTGAAGAGTGCTGTCTCTCCATCTCTTCTCACAACGGCGATCACAAAGTCGACTGAGGCATCGAGGCATCAGCAGCTCACAGCCGCCAGCCATTCATTTTCTAACAACTAACCTTAACCCCTGACTCTAAATTTAGACATCCCCCCTGCGAACACCATGAGGTGTCCTCGTTTTGTACAACATCATTCTGTTTTTCTCAATCACAGCAAGGACATGTTGCCTCTAAACTCCGGACACACACCCTCGCGTCATTGTGTGGAAAAGTGCTGCAGAAACCAGCTCTTCCCGGGCACGTCAATGATGTTGTTATTTGGGCACCTAGAATCAGTTAATCCCAGACCACTGACCCCTGACCTCTAACCAGGAAACAGGAAGTGCGGCGATGGGGCAACGTCCCCCGTTTCGCCTAGTTGATCTTCAATTCTATCGTCAATTCCCGTTTTAGGAACACACGCGTCTCACTATACATCTGTCAACATGAAAACATGAAATGACCGAGTTACGAGCATCTGTGCCGTCGTGCTCTTCTGTCTCGACCTCAACAGTTTAGTTCTCCGATTGATCAAAAGGGAAACTTTAATGCTTCTCACACATGGGTTACATGTTGGCAGGCCAACAGAGTACACGGCGAGATGAAGTCTGGCCTCCTCCACCCGCTGGCCTTTGTTTGACTTACTTCTGTAACTTAATAGGTTCTCTTATAAAAGGTTTCTTTATTCACTCTTTGAGAAAGGCTAGAATGTGTTCCTGAAGTTTTCAGTCCACGCTGCGGGAAGGGGAAAGCTTCAGACTCACGGAAATGAGTACTAACCTGTTTTAATGACATCTGCTATTTTTTGCACATTAATTGCAATTTATTATTATTATTTTTCCATTATTTACAATTCATGTATCTGCTCCAACTATAATTCTGACTGTGCAGCATTTGATTCAAGTGACCAAATTCAGAACGAAATTAATACCATACAATGAAAGACAAGCAGAAGAATACAACAAATCATTTTATCAAATTATTAGTGGTCAAGAACAATCATTTTCTATGGTACTATTTATATAAATAAAACTATGAGTATTTTGTATTAGTTCATATATATTATTCAGTACCATTTGACTTGTCTGATAATCTTTTAATACATTTTATTGATTTTGAGGCTCCGTCTCATCACCACTGTCCTCTATATTTTTGACATGTGGAAAAGACTGTCTATTGATGCTGCTTCCTGTCCGTCTGAATCTCACCCTCACCCTCACACACAGTTCAATCTGTTCTTAACATCCTATCCAAAAAATGTTTTACAAACTTCAGAGCCTCTCAAAAGCGACTAATGAGAGCAAGCCAGCAAGTCTGCTCTCCCTCTCAACCTTCTTGCCCCAGACACTCCTCTCACTTCCTTTTCCTCCCCACTGAATCCTCTCTTCTCTTCCTCACAAGTCTTTCAGACCTTTTTCTTTGACAGCCCGGATGAGTGATCAAATTAAAGAAGAGTCAACACATGATGAACGAATTGAATGAATTGTTGAATGAATTAAGGGATGGATGGATGAATCCATTAATCACTCAATGAAAGAATGAATGACAGAATAAATCAACAACTAATAAAATGAAAAAAATCTGTCAGTTGAGTATTTAACAATAATCGAGTTTCTCTAAAACTCCCAATAGAAAACATACTACCTACATATTGTATGCTCAGTCCATTTAATCATACTCTATTAATGATATTTCATCTTAAATGTAATTTTTTAATTAATAAAAGTAAATCACAGATTACATATTTAAAAATGGCAGCGTAAGTATCACCTCACTTCATTCTTGCTGCAGATATTTAACTCAAAATATATTAAAACCTGCTTTCAAAACTACGTCTAACGTATATAATAGATGGCTTTGTTTAATTTATCATCTTTTTTTTCTGATACAAACCTCTGAGCCAACGTTGCCTTGTGATGCAGCCGAAGAAGAACAAACGACGAAGGCTCGGCCCTGTTCTGTTCTGTTCAGCCTCTCTCTGTGAGAATGTGGCCCTATGCTGATTAATCTGTTTTTAACTATGTTTGGCCCCCTGCCAGAGCCACGGGCCCACACTCTCCCCCTCTGTTTTTATTCTGTCCTTCCTTTCAGAGCTGGACACTTGCTGGGGAAGGCAGCTTGCCCCCTCTCTGGTTTAAAATGTTCCTATGGTCTCCTCTAATAGACCCTCTCATGTAACAATAATGTAATCATTGTACATGTAATCCACCATTCAAATATACAGTCACACTTTATCCTATTAAACTATGTTAAGCTTGTTGGTACAACATAATTAAGATTACGCTGTATTCTTACTGATGACTATGACAGTTACTCTAGTTTTCTGATTTCGTAGAGCTCCTATTCCATCACACATGTCCTCCTCAACATCTCTATCCTTCTTTCAGTCTTCTCCCCCTGCCTCCCCCACTGTCTCTCTATTGCAGTAATAAGCTGAGCATTGCATTACAGTTTCCATTCATTCACACGCCTGATCTCCTCTGTGTGAATCCGAATCCTGCGGCGCCCCCGGGCCAAGCCGCCCAGAGAGCTAGAGGCTAATACTCACCGGTCACGGCTGATTGTGACACTGTACAATATGTCCACTTAAGTAATTGTTGTGACTGGCCCGCTCTTACTACAATGGGGGAGATAATAAAAAGCCTTGAATTGTACTTTGTGGGTTATTGTAGTGACCACTTTCACAAATTGGAACAACAAGCAAAGAAAATGTTAAGAACTGGATTTGTGCCTTTGTGCTTTGGAGGATTGACTTTTTTCATGCTACTTTTCTGAAAACACAGTCACTACTGGGCACTCACACCGATGTGGGACAGTAGGACTATGTGAGTCTGAGCTGATGTGACACTTTGTGCTCCTGTTGAACGCACAGGGGTCAGGATGAAAATACACACACACACACACACACACACACACACACACACACACACACACACACACACACACACACACACACACACACACACACACACACACACACACACACACACACACACACACACACACACACACACACACACACACACACACACACACACACACACACACAGGGATGTTCCCATAGCCTTTCCGAATGGTTAAGCAATATCTCCCACTCTCTCTGTCGCTCTCACTCAGTCTCTCTTTCACTCGTACCCACTTCCTCTCCATTTGTTTCTGCCTTCCCTCTTTCTCCCTTTGGTCACTTCTTTTCCACTTTCCCATTTGCCTATTTTTGCCTCCACGTGTCTCCCCAACTTACTCTTCCACTGCTCACAGGGTGAGAGGGAGATGAGGTACAGTGGGTGAGCGTGTACCTGCCTTGGAAGTGTTTCCCTTAAACTAATGCAGGAGTGACAAAACAGCCGCAGGTGATACATTCTTGATCAAGAGAACACCTGTACTACCATTATACTTGAACTTTTGTTTTCCTGTTAATGTGCTCTGACACAACTTTAAGACAGCGCTTTAGACTGGGAACCACCAAAAACATATTCAAGAACCCAATTTCAAAGCTTCTCGGATCCCGAAGTTAATGGATATGACAACGGCAATTTAGAAAAACGAAAGCATGCTCTCATTTTCGCCATACCCAGAACAAGTTCCAGCCACATTTAATGAGCAGATTCTCCCACCAGAACAACCAATTAGGGCTTCTTCTCATTAGTGGGTTTGACAGAGCCGTCACTGTTCCTCACATCCCCAGAGTCTGAGAATGAACAGGGCACTGATGATTATAGATAAACTGTAGACAGAGGGAAAGATAGAGAGAGAGGCCTGACAGGAAGAACACAAGAGTGACATACTGTACGCAGGGACAAAATACTCAAATGAACATCCTTTATTCTATGTGACTATATATCATGATAGTTGTAACCTATATTGAACAGGATTTTCTTGTACTTGACTGCAAGTACACGTTCATGTGCTGCTGCTCCAACCAACCTGAACCTGTAACACAATACAATAAAATACAATAGCCTTTGTGAGGCGTATAATGCTCAGTTGCTGCAGCGACTGTGCAAGAACAAGTGTTAAATCAACTGTACGGCGACTGGTTGGTCCAGAATCTGCGCTGATGTTGGATTTGACTGTATTTTATTGTACTGGTATTTCTGCCTTCACACAACAAGATTCCAAGCTCTCTATTTTTAACAATTTCCCACTCAGCACTTGTGTCTCCGTTGTCAAACTGAACGACGACAAAATGTTGGTAATGTCAACATACTTGAGTAAATACTCCCAAAGAAATAGTAGAAAAGCGGGGTAGGTTGGACATGTTTGACACACGCCCATGTGCATAATCCTGACAAAGGAAAACTGATAAGACAGGGAAAACTGACACTAATGCGGCTCGCTGCCTCTGCGGCTGGATAGATGATAACTCCCTTCTATTATTTGCTCACTTCCACAAGTTTTCCAACTCGGCTCTTTAAGAGCTTTAGGGTCATGGCATCACCCGTGGGATTGGCTCCGTGCAGAAGGTTGACCGCCCCAATCCATCATATTCAACGGAAAGCAACCATCATGACAAAAACATTCCACTCGACAGAAAATAAAACACAAGTAGACGATATTGTCTGGTTCTGAAGTCTCACACGCCGCACATCACTATGTCCTCTCCATTTCTATCTAACCTACCTTCCCTTCCCTCAGAGGAGAAAAGACATGAGGGCCAACTGGCACCAGAGCCGAGATGCACTGATTAAGGTGATGAGCACTTGGCTACGCAGACACATAATTAGGGGACGATGTAAGTGCATGGCTAGGTGCCCTAATATTAGTCTGCCTGTGTCAGCCTCAGTAATGGCACACATTAAAAGTCCCCTAAGAGAGATATTATAAAAGCCAGGTATGACTGCTCAAAGAGACGCAAATAACAACCTACACCAACCAGGCACCGTGCATATATTGATTTAATGCACGGCAATTATATGAGTTAATGTAATCAATATATTTCACACGTCAGCACAATCTCGGCCCAGGACAGTCTGTGTGTCTGTCTGTCTATCTGTCTGTCTGCGAACTTCTACTGGCCAAGCCGTCTGTCAATGTATGACTTCTCTGGGGGGTTTTCTGGGAAACACACATATGTTAAGTGCTGTATGTACACACGTGTCACGTCGGCAGATTGTACACTATTCAAAGCACGAGTGCAAAGTATGATATTTTGAACAGAACCAGGAGAGTAAGTCAGGTCAAGACACATCACAACTCAAACAAAATTCCCTGCGGAAATGCACCAAACGTGTTATAGTAAATTATCATCCTTTATTTACATGATCGGATCAAAACTATTTCGTTGACCATTGGAGCTGCATTCAAAGTTTTTAACGCAAAGTTTTCCAGAAGTTGCTTCCTTTTCCCTGGTTCACATCTTTAGAACTAGTCTTTTCGGGATGGTGGCTTTCTGAATGCCATTGGTTAATATGAGTGTGATCTTCTCGTTCTTTAAATCTTTTCAATTATTAAATAGCAAAACCCAGCCTAATGCAGGCGGATGCTCTGATCTCCCAGGCCATGTTTTAAATTGAACAGCACATCACCAGATGAAAACCAATCCTTCAAATTCAGGTGACAATAAACAACCACAATCAACCATATGAAAAGATGATCACTCATCAGAGACGAGTGACACGACGTGTTGTGGGGGCTGCTCTGCTGCCGTGGACCTGGACACGGGGGGGGGGGGACGCAAACGCAACACAGCAACAGATTCTTTCTTTTTTTTCTTTTTTTAAACTTCCAAGTAAACGTGGTTCTGAACACTACTTGTTGACTGAGGCAGCTAAATGAATCAGCCCGCACAAACCGTGGTGTGGTGTTTGAATGGTGCTTTTGAGCGCGGCAACGCGACGGTGGACCTCACCTACAGCCGGAAGTACAACCACGACCTGTACCGCGTCTTCACGTTTATTCAAATGCTGTCGGGAAAGAAGGAAACAAACAAAAAAGCAGGAGAGAGAGTTGCGCTCGTTTTTTTTTCGCAAGCTAGCCGCTTTTGTTGCTGCCCACGGAGCCCCCCGCGATGCTAGCCACAGGAAACGCACAGCCCGAGCGAGGAGCCGGCGGGACGTTGAGGTGATGATAACCGGGATAACAAGGGAGACGATCGGCGCCATGAAGCGCCCCACACCGGAGGTATGACTTCAACTCGAGAGTAACGGATTTCACCGAGGGGGGGGGGGCTTGTGTTTCACAAAGCGACTCTCAAGTTGTTGCGGTTGTCGGTACAGGTTCACTGTTACCTTCCGCAGCAAAAACCAACGGTCTTAAACGCAGGATCACGAAAGCGTCGAATCCTGCGGCGGGTCGCTGATGTGTAAATCACGTGATTTTAAAAAACGGGGTTTGAAATTGTACACGTTACCTGTTGCGATGTCCAACAATGCGTATTGGGAGGGGGGGGGGGGGCTTTTCCAAAACGTGGCCTCTCGCTCTGTTCTCCTGCAAAGAAAATAGCGATCGTCCCACTATCTCACTATCTCAGCCTCCAACAATCCGCCGCCACAGTCCGCACCGACAATCTGGCCAGGACCGAGGGCAGACGTGTCCATCATCCTCAACGCCCGCCCCGTACAGTGAGAAACAGCTATCGGGCGTCTCTCATTGGCCCAGAGGGATTACTGTATTAGATGTTGAGCCGTGATTGGTCGCCCGCGCTGTCCATTCGCGATGGAGGGACGTTCCGTGCGGATGTAGAAGTGGTAGTGTGGCGGCGCAGCTCCCTCTAGAGGTTTAACACGGTTTCTGCAATATGGTCATGTTTTTTTTTTCCCCTCTACATTCTTCAGTCCTCATGTTTTTTTGGACCAATGTTGCCGTCGCCATTTAAATATGAATTTTGTTAAGTGCAAGTTACATTTTATCAAGTAAAGTTACAGGTTATTTTACCTGTATTGATTACTGATTGAGGTTGTTACATCACAACTTTTTTCTCTTTTCGTTTGGAGACAACCCAGCCATTCTACAGATTCTAACTGCTCTCAGAATTCTCATTCGACTAACTGATGATTAATCTTCAGTGTTGACCCTCATTGAACATATGTAAGTAGTTTAATCCTAACCATAGACTAAACAGTCTATGATCCTAACCCAGTGTTTGAGGTGGCCTATGCAGTGCAGTAATATGAATATATATAGGGTCAGTTGTCAACAGTTGCCTGTTAATTGTGCTGTTAAAAAAAAGTCACAGCATAAGAGGTTTTTTATATCTGAACAATGATGGAACTACAACTTTAAAATACTTTCACTGCACATGGGCTGTATATCTTTCGTCAAAGTGTGCCTTTTGCACAATTTCGTGTTACCAATCAGTGGATATTTTGTGTTATTGTTTGCTAATAGTTTATAGAAAATTAGAGCTGTTCACGGCCACGTTTTAGAGTCCACACCTAAAAATCTTTGATGATGTCGTACACATTGACTTGATTATTTCATTGTGTTGATTAGTTCTTCCGACATACAAACACAAAGGACACGCTGGTCATTGCATTACATAAGAAATGGCCACAGTGCGTGCATACACACACACACACACACACACACACACACACACACACACACACACACACACACAAACACACAAACACACACGTCTTGCATACAGTATATACCCACAACCAGATAAGCTCGAGTAATTGGCTTATAGTGTGGGGCAGTTTGGAGATTTGACATCTAAAAGAGAGGAGTAAACAACCACATACTGTAATAGCAATACTAATGAAAAACAAACTGTACATAGGAGAATGTTTAGGAAGTGACATTCTAATATTGAAATATTTTGTGATGTCAATTGATAGCAGAAGGGAGTATGTTAATAGTAAACAGAGGAGAATGACATCATTAATCCCATTTTGCAGGTACAGTGGATCCACAGCCATAAATCAAGTAAATAGGAGGATGTGTTTCAGACTCACCGTAAGCAGAGGAAGCATGGATCCAGCGGAGCATACACACACAAACACAGATGAATAGAAAGGCATTAAGTAACTGGAGTTGGACATTGCTTTAAACCCAGGGCCTTTCTTCACACACCTTCTTAGTAAAATAACTCAAAGATAAGTAACAAGGGATTATAATACCATTTCATGCAGTAACATTACATTCATACATTTGATTCTACTGCATTTTACTCCTTCCGTGGTCCCTACATTATGATGATAGTGGGAAAAATAACAATAGTTTTTTTTACCAGTGACAGCATTCATCCAATTTTCTCATCAGTGAAAGTGACACAGCTAATTCCCGTTCACCCCTGACTGCTGATCATCCAAGACAGTCATGAGTTGGAAAAAAACAACAACACAGCAGTTCTCGTCTCTGGCGTGACAGGAAAGAGTCTTGTATTAATCTAATTCTTTCTATCTTTCTACATGTTAGCAGAGTGAAGGGAAAAAGACCCACACCGTGACATTTGATCACACAAATAATACAGAGCTGAGTGAATCAAAGTGACCTCTGCCCAAAGTCATTGACTCCTTTGTCTCACCAGATCTTAAATACAATTGCAACCCGCTGAGGAGGATGAACCCAGAAGAGCTTGACAATTCATCAGCTTACACCATATTCAAAACAATAAAGGAGGATGTTACCTCTCTAAATCTGACAAAAATCCCTCACGAGTGGGGACAATCGGATCGACCTTTTTCAAAAGCAGAAGTTAAAAAAGCAAAAGTGTAGACTGCAAAAGTAAAGTCTGCTCCACACACACAGGAATTGACAGGCATTATGTTGATACTTACACATATCTGCATAACTAATTGTAGAGTAATGAACGCTAAAGCAAACGTAGGGCTCTGCTGTTAGCTACACCTCCATGTTTTTCTACAGCTCTAATTACAAACAGAAGGAAAAATGTACCTGGTTATCAAAGGTCCCATATTGCGGAAACACACTTGAGATTAAGTCAATCGGAAGTCTTGACTCTGCACCTAATCAGCCTGATCTGACATCTCTCTCTCTCTCTCTCTCTCTCTCTCTCTCTCTCTCTCTCTCTCTCCTGGCTCCTCTCTTCTGGCTCCTCTCTTCTCTGCAATGTCTCTCCACCTCCTTGCCACGATGATGACTGCCTACGCTCAAAGCGTGGATCCGATCAATCGGGCTACCGGTGTCAAAAACTGTGTCCTACAGCCAGTGAGCTGCACAAGACTATAGCTGTTCAGTTTCCTATGTAGCCACGAGATCAGGGCAGTGCAGATTCTGTGGAGGATTATCAGCGAGTCCTTCCAAGGGGAATTACCCTGACACGGCCATCTGGACAGCAAGACATTACCCACTGGGCAAACTATTGTCCAGCAAACTCTGTGCGCCCTGATCTGAGGAACGGTCAGTCGTCAGTCAACCCTGAAACCCTGGTATAATAAAAGTAAACTATGGCCAAGGCAACAAGTTACCTTGATTCAACTATCTATAAACCCATCAGAACAATTCAGTAGATAGATAGTAAAATAATTAATAAATTAAGTCCTTGTAAGTTTCCTCTGCCAACGAAAGTGGTGATAGTTATATTGATGTTAAATATGTATATATCAATCAAGAGACTGATTATTAAGTTAAAAGATGTGACTAGAATATTAATAGTAATCACATTCAGTCTTACATTTATGATACTCAGCATGTTAAGTTTTTATAATTATGAAAGATAAATGATTAGAACAAAAGAGAATTAGCTCACACAACTGATTTGAGTTGGCCTCAAAATGTAAAAATCTAGAGCAGTATGTTGCCTTGGAATATTTTGGTTTTCCAAAAGTGAGTAATCATCAAAATAGACAGAGAGTTGCCCACAGTTTGTGTACTGTAGATATATACACACATAAATGAATACGCCCACGCCCTAAAGATATGAACA